>NW_016157509.1:150462-150578 GCF_001687245.7 Rhagoletis zephyria | reverse complement strand
TCCAGCATTTCAAGCTCTTCGCACTAACGTAATCTAAATTCTTTACTTTCTTGAAATTAGTGTTTGCTTGATGACAGGAGATACTTCGTCTTGTCCTCGTTTACCCCCAGACCCAT
>NW_016157509.1:143537-150437 GCF_001687245.7 Rhagoletis zephyria | reverse complement strand
TTTTCTCGCTGGTCTTTTCCAAAATTTGACGTACTGTGAATACCTGGTCTATGGTGGATTTGCCAGGTCTAAAGCCACACTGATAAGGCCCAATCAGTTCATTGACGGTGGGCTTCAGTCTTTCACACAATACGCTCGATAAGACCTTGTAACCTATGCTTAGAAGGCTGATCCCGCGGTAGTTGGCGCGAATGGCGGGGTCACCTTTCTTGTGGATTGGGCAGAGCACACTTAAATTCCAGTCGTCGGGCATGCGTTCATCTGACCATATTCTGCACAAGAGTTGATGCATGCACCTTATCAACTCCTCGCCGCCGTACTTGAATAGCTCAGCTGGCAGGCTGTCAGCTCCAGCGGCTTTGTTGTTTTTCAGCCGCGTTATTGCTATACGTACCTCGTCATAGTCAGGCGGTGGAACGTCGACTCCGTCATCATCGACTGCGGGCTCGGGTTCTTCTTCTCCACAACTTTCCGTGCTGCTACCATTTAGTAGGGCGGAAAAGTGTTCCCTCCATAATTTAAGTACGCTCTGGACATCAGTTACTAGGTCGCCATTATTGTTCTTACAGGAGTACGCCCCGGTATTTAAACCTTCCGTAAGTCGCCTAACTCTCTACTAAAATTTTCGGGCATTCTTCCTGTCGGCCAGCATTTCAAGCTCTCCGCACTCACGTAATCGAAATTCTTGACTTTCTTGAAATTAGTGTTTGCTTGATGACAGAAGATACTTCGTCTTGTCCTCGTTGATCAATAGACCTAATCGCTTCGCTTCGTTATACAACTTGGAAAAGGCAGAACAGACTTCGAGGTTTTTGTTGCCGACGATGTCGATGTCATTGGCATACGCCAGAAATTACACACCCTTCTAAAAAATGCTACCTGAGTGGTTCAATTCTGCAACTCTTATTATCTTAACATTTGCATCATGCGATCATAAATGCCCTTCTCTTCACGCTTTAACTTGGGAATGCATGATTGGGCATATAATAGGAGATCACAATAATAATAATCATAATCTTCATAATATTATCTAAAAACCTGAAGCAGCTCATCTAGTTTAGCAGAAAAGTTTACGGAAAATGTGGGTATGTTAAGTAGATGTGTATTTAACTAAGGTAGAATCTTAGACATTTAAAGTCGGAAAACCTCAACGCTCAAGCAGGCACATTATCTTTATCTTTAAATTGTTTATGTTTAAAAGTTAACTGTTTAATACTGTTAGTGAATGGTGGCAACAATTTAAATTTTCAATTATGAGATATTTTACGTTACGCCTTTTATTATTTTTTCACTTGTATTAGTAGTGTTTTTATACATTTTTTTTCATTGCGCAATTTGTATACAAACTCTTCGTTGATAATATGATCACTTCGTTTGAAGAGATGTTGCAAACTCTTTTTTCATTTGAACTGTTCGGCTTTTAGATAAAAGAAACATTTAGAAAAATTTATCTAGTAAAGCTTTTCCAAACACTATTCGTTTAGAACCAATTATGTAGTTTTTCATTTAATTTCGATATTTTTATGGCCTTATTTATAAAAAATAAAGTAGCTTTATAAAAGGTTTATAAATTGAAAAATATATGAAAATTTCAATTTATAAAGCTCTTTAAACCTACTTTATTTTTTATGAATAAGGCCACTGTGGTGTAGTGGTAAGCAGTGCGCGCTTTCACTCATCAGCACCTGGGTTCAAGCCCTGGTCAAAGACACATCACAAAAAATATAGAAAAAGGTTTTTTCTTAACAGCGGTCGTCCCTCGGCAGGCAATGGCAAACCTCCGAGTGTATTTCTGCCATGAAAAAAACAGCTTCTCATAAAAATACAATCGCCGTTCGGAGTCGGCGTAAAACTGTAGGTCCTTCCGCTTTGTGTGACAACATCAAGGCGCACGCCACAAGTCGGAGGAGAAGCTCGGCCAAACACTAACATATGTGTAGGCGCCAATCTATTATTATATTATTAGTCTTTAAATTGAAAATATTTCCAAATCAAGATATCTAAAATACCTTTCGTTTAGTACCCATATTGTAACATTTCATTTATTTTATCAATTTAATGAATTAATGTTTCAAACAGGTGGCAACCCACCTCAAACATATTTTCGGCTATAAATCTTCTTAAAACACTTTAGTTTGATACCCACATTTTTATATTTCATTTATTTAATTACTTCAACTACATTAAAATTTTCAAACAGCTGGCAACCCTCCTCGAAAGTATTTCCAATAGTCATATTTCTCAAACCGCTTTAAAATTATAGCTATATTGAGATATGTGGTTTATTTTGTGAATTAAATTTTGTTAAATTTTCAAACAGGTGGAAACCCTCCTCAAACATATTTTCGGCTGTAAGCCTTCTTAAAAATATAAAGTTTGATACCCACATTGCAATATTTCATTTATTTTAACAATTTAACTGAGCTAAAATTTTCAAGTAGGTGGCAATTCTCAAAAGTATTTCCAGCAGTTATCTCCCTCAAACCTCTTTAGTTTAACATCTATGCAGTAATATATAATTTATTTTATCAATTACATTTTGATACCCACGTTCCAATATTTCATTTATTTCATTAATTTGGCTGAGTAAAAATTGTCCAATAGGCGCTAACTTTACCAAAAATATTTCCGACAGATATCTTTCTCAAACCTCTTAGTTAAAAAATACTTTCCACTGTAAGCCCTCCTAAACTCTTTAGTTCCCAGCAAAAAAACACGATTACCACAGAAACGAAAGTGGAAACGAGCTAGGCGATGGGAATCGCTTACCCTTTCGCTTGAAGAAGGCATTATTTTAACATGGGCATGTCATTGGCGGTAACCCCTCACCCGCAGCATCACCGTCGAACGAAGGGAGAACGCATGGATAAAGAGAATCCAGAGAAGCGAACAAAGAATGCCTTACAGAAAAACTAATATAGAATGCCTAGGTAAGTACATACATGCATATTTAATTAAGCTTAAAATTGTACTTCTTCACTGTTGTTGTTGTTGTAGCAGCATACAAATTCCCCAAAGACTTTTTGGGGAGTGTTGCTGGAGTGACAGTCCTTGGCCAGATATAAATCTGGGTCGTTCCGGTTACGTAGACCCGGCTGTCGTGGGAACGCGTACTTCTTCACTCCTGTACTTCACTTTATTGACTGACTTCAACTTCGCTGCAAATTGAACAAAGCAAAACATGTACTTCTTCACTCCTGTACTTCACTTTATTGACTGACTTCAACTTCGCTGCAAATTGAACAAAGCAAAACATGATTTTTATGCGAGACAAATTTCATCAGAAAGTCACGGTAGAAAAAGAATTTTTGGATATTCATTCTATTTCTCAGCTAACTACGATGCATTCCCCGAAATGAAGCGAAATAAAAAAACTATTGTAGGACATTCTACTTTGCATTCCCTGAAATGAAACAAAAAAACGAAATAA
Organism: Rhagoletis zephyria; assembly: GCF_001687245.7. Taxonomy (NCBI): domain Eukaryota; kingdom Metazoa; phylum Arthropoda; class Insecta; order Diptera; family Tephritidae; genus Rhagoletis; species Rhagoletis zephyria. Next base: position 147,007 of record NW_016157509.1, on the reverse strand, counting down.
GTAAAATAAAGCGAATTAAAAAAAAAATATTGCAGGACATTCTACTTTGCATTCCCCGAAAGGAAACAAAGAAGCGAAATATATAAAATATTGTAGGACATTCTACTTTGCGCTACCGACAATGCATAAAAGAAGCGAAAAAATTCGAAGGCATTATAAGGCAATCCGTTCTAGAACACATTACCACTAAAAGCGATTACCGATTTTTTGCTGGGTTTGATACCCACATTGCAATGTTTGATTTATTTCATCAATTTGACTGACTTAAAATTTTGAACCTCATTAATTTGATACCCATATTGTAATATTTCATTTATTTTATCAATTTAATTGAATTTAAAATTTCCAAACAGTTGGCAACCCGCCCACTTTTTGCATTATAAATGATCCCGGTATTACGTCGAACAATCCAGAAGAAAAATTATTCAAATCTATTCAGTCGTTCTCCAGTTTTGAGGCCTCTTACAAACGATCATAACATTTATATATATATATGTAGATGGAAGATGGGAGGCGACACGGCCTCTTTTCCAATACCACCCATTTTCTCCATGAGTTACGGTTGCCAGACGTACTGATTTTATCAGCACAGTACTGATTTTTCAACTCTTTTACTGATTTTATTCATTTCTTCAATCAGTACGCTAATGTCCTGATTTTTCAAAATTTGTACTGATTTGTACTGAATTTTCTATTCAAACAAAAACTTTAGTATTTTCTTTAGGTTTTTACATAACGTTGGAACTTCCTTAAACTGTATTGTAAAAAATAAGAAGAAAATAACTTAATCATAGTTGACATGTTTTAGATAATATTTGATATTCAAAGAAATTAATACAACAAAAAGACCAATCGTTTTATGGGCATATCGCCGGGTCGTTACGTACCAGTTGCGATAATATGATGGAGCTTAAATTATTTAAAAAGAAGGCTTAAACTTTTGGCGAGTGTTGTTAGTTATCTCGAAAATAACTTTCAGTTTAATGACATTAAATTTCAATATTCGATTGGCTTTTGCCTATAACTTACAACTCCTTTTTCTCCATTTACTAACTTTGTAAAAAGTTTTGCATACAAGACATAGAGTTAGATACTCTTTTTAGCGAATTCTTAGTCTTTCACAGTTCTTGCGTAGTTGAAAAATTATTTAAGTCATGAGGAAATATAGATGAGCTCCTTAAAAAGTGGTACTTTTTCACAGTGTGAGAGGATCTTAAGAATAAAGTTTGTTTCCTGGCGCAAAGAGAGAAACCGGCTTCTAATTAAAATTTTTGAAAGTGAACATTAAATTAAAAGTAATTCTAAAACGAAATGTATAGAATTCTTTGACTTTTTACACACTGAAAATGGGAATGATCTCATTATTGCTATTCGAAAAGTCACAAATCTAAAATAATTTATTGGCTCCTGTGTATAATAATGTGTACACTCATGCTAAAATGAATAACACTTTTTTTAATGAACTATATTTTATTTATATACCAAAATATGGTTAAAAACAAGAACTCAGGCGTTTTAAATTATTCTCTGTTACTTACATTCATAATTTTGCTTTGAATGAAAATGTACTGAAAAGTACTGATTTTTTTAACATGCAAAAGTCTAATGTACTGATTTCGCGCATAAAAAATCTGGCAACCCTACCATGAGTATGCAATTATTTCATATATCTCTATACCAATTTCCAAGATTTCAAGAGTTATACAACATGAAAATTTTAGTTAGTACGGGAGGTGCCTCACTCCCTTTTCCGAATTCGGGCAAATTTCAAACAAACCATCTGCATGGTAGCCAGGTTATGCCATACAAATTTCATTGAATTTGGTGAAGCCGTTCTCAAGTTATAAGCGAACACCAAAAACGTGGACTCATTTTTATATATAAGATAGAGGTGCCACGCCCCCTTATCCAAACTTGGACAACCTTCATGTAAACCATCTGCATCATGGCCCGAATATGCTATATAAATTTCAAGTTATAAGCTAAAATACTTATTTTTATATATAAGATTAGAGGTGTCACGCCCCTTCTTCGGATTTCAGGAAAATTTCACATAAACCATCTGCATGATAGCCCGAATATTCCGTATAAATTTTGTTCCATTTGGTGAAGCGTTCTCGAGTTATAAGGTAACACCAAAAACGTGCATTTATTTTCATATTTTAGTTAGCATGGGTGGTGCCACGCCCCCTTTTCCGGGAAAACTTCACTTAAACCATCTGCTTGGTAGCACGAACATCACCTATCGGAAAAGTATGCCATGCTTGCCTATTTATATACAGGCTGTCCCAGAAGTAACGTGCCAAACTTTAGGGGAAGGTAGGTGGGGTGGTGAGCTCTCTGATAAACAAAAAATTTTCAGGTAAAAGTGTCACCTTTTTTTATTTATTTTTTATTTATTTTATTTACATTTTTTTGAATTAAATACAATCGTGCCTTTTCATGTATTTTCTTTAACTGCATCTACAAACCAGGCTATACTTAGTAAATTTTTTATGTAAAATACTTCAAGATAGTTGCTTCTCCATACTCAAATGCAAAGTAGTTAAAATATATTAAGGAACCATCATAAAATTAGGACTATTTTGGGATTTTTAACTTTTGATATTTTCTTCCCCAATTTTGGCTATCTCTGGTGAAAAAAATGTGCTGAGCGATAACTTTACATTACATAAAAAAATTGCTCATTTAATAAAGATTTCAGAAAGGTGCCAGTCTTACTGTTTCGAATAGAAAAAAGAAAGTTATAGCCGCTTTTGTGGGCAAAGGACTGAGACACGCTAGAATCTATTTAATAGAGTTAAATTTAAGTTGCTCTTGTTACCGACCAGGTTAGGTTAGGTTACACTGGCCGGCTGTTGCGCCTTACATAGACCCGTTGGTCCTTTGTAGTGCCAGATGGAGGTCCGTTTTACTGCGGTCTAAAGTAGTCGTCGTATAGGACGTCAACGCTTTTTGCGAAGTTCAAGAGTGCCTTAATATCCAGTTTTGAAACCTCCTCTAGTCCTTTAAACTGCGAAGCTCCGAGATAACTAAGACGATTTCAAGCTAAGGCCGGACAGAAACAGAGGAGGTGTTCTAACGTCTCACTCATGCCTTCCTCCCTGCACTTCCTGCATGCGTCACTGTTACTAATGCCCATTCTGCTTGCGTGGGATGCCAGTAGGTTGTGGCCCGTCATTAGGCCGACAACTGTCCTGCAATCCCTACGTGACCGTGTAAGCAAGAAATGGGTGTTTCCTTTGCTGCTATTGCACATGATCTTGGTGGTTTTGCATGTCGCTAATGCGTTCCATCTCCCCCTGATCCGGCACCCAGCTCTTTCGGAAATTTCATTGTAGATCGTTTTTAGCGACTTTTGTATTTCCCGTACTGGTTCGCTAGCAAGACGGATGGCACTTTTGGCAATCTCATCAGCTATTTCGTTGCCTAAAATGCCCTTGTGGCCTGGAACCCAGTATATATGCAGC
>NW_016157509.1:137588-141069 GCF_001687245.7 Rhagoletis zephyria | reverse complement strand
GCCTTCAACCCCTCCTTACTGGGTTTTGCCCTAGGCCTTTTCTTTGATGCCGAACAAGCACCTTTGGCATCCCCCGGAGAGCGTAGCAAGGCCTCCTCTTCTTGCGTGCAAACGCTCTCACCGCTTTCGAGGTCCGAGTCTTCGTGGACTGTGGCACCCCTGCGCTGTAGCGTCGCTTTGGCGGTAACACTACAACCGCTGTGAACCGCTCCCTTCACAGCGGAGGTGTGGCCGCTGGCGACACAGCAAGTAGACTCGCTGTGCCCGCCGGTGGTAGTAGCCACTTCTCCCACCGACGTTTGGGCTGATATCCCAGCCCGCTCTTCTTCCTTTCTGGCCTCCATCATGAGTTTTTATGTCACGGAACCTCTACCCCTAGCGTTTTATACCTACCGCCATGCTAAATATTAAAGGGTATTTTGTGAAATTGGACCCTTCGAACATTGTGTTATTATTACGATGACAGAGAACACGCAGTAAATCGCATGAATATGCGGATATTCAACTAATTTACGGTGAAGCTTGCCGTAATGCCAGAGCTGCTCAAAGACTGGGCCTGTTCGAGGCACGTAATAAAAGCGGCATTACTGCCGTACTGATGAAAAATGGCAACATTGTTGCAACTGCCCAACTGATAATACATTGCTAGAAATTCACACAGAACGTGATACTTTAATAATTCGCGCAACACTGCGGTTGTGAATGCTACTCGAACAAGCCCTCTCTATGCAGAGCGATGAAGGTAAGTGACTTTACAACCTTTCTTGTTTGCTTGCTTGCTAACTATCATTTTTGACTTTTTTAAGGTCGCATATCTGGAAGGCGTAGCGGCGAAACAGGACGTCCTGCAATGGTAAATGTTGAAGTTGTGTTAGAGGAAGTGGAACTAGGTCCATCGACTTCAGTGAGAATGATGGAAAGACGGACGAGAATACCAAAAACTACAGTTCACAAAGCCTTAAAAGACCATCGATTTCATCCCTACCACATTCAACGTATTCAGGCTCTACAAGAAAGTGATTACCTGTCGGGGGTTAGATTTTGCCGTGAAATGTTGCGAATGCATGAACCAGACCCCGCCTTTTTTTATAAAATAATTTGGAGCGATGAATCATCATGCAAACGTCATGGTTATTTTAATTAACATAACCTTCACAGTTGGCAGATAGAAATGAGAGAAAATCGTCGCAGTACCGGTACAAAATAAATTTATGGTGCGGTATTTTTAATTGTCAGATATTGGGACCTGTGGAACTGCCGCCAACGCTCAACCTTCAGGAACGGCTTCCAACTCTTTTAGAAATGTACCCTTAAACCTGCGGCGAAGACTATGGCTGCAAAATGTCGGGGGCGCTGCTCAGTACGGGCGTGAAGTAAGAGCTCATTTAGACGAAATTTATCCTCGCCGATGGATTGGACGATACGGGCCAATCACGTGGCCCGCTCGACCACGGACCATGGACCTGAATCCATTAGATTTTTTCTACTGGGGCTGTCTTAAGGACAAAATTTATTCAAAAACATTTCAAAACGAAGAGCATTTGCGGGAACAAATAAAAGTAGCTGCTGCTGAGATAGCCCAATTAAGTTTAAAGCTAGGATGACACGATTTGTACATTTGGCTAAAAATTTGTCAAATTCGTAGACAAATCATGTGAACGCTAAATTACATTTGTCATTTATCAGAAAAGCCAAATATTTTCCTTCTGTTGGCAAATGAAAAACAACCCTGGTGGCCAAATCGTGTGAACGCAATGCTGCTACATAAGCCAAATAAAAATTAAGCAAATGACCAAATATCTGATTTGCCACTTGATAACAAATGACAGTGACAAATATACTAATACTAGCTGTACCCTGCCACGCTTTGCTGTGGCATATTCCTGTTACATGGATGATAAATTATTAACGAAACAAAGCATACGTTTCATATGAGTTTGATTTTGTAATAAGTACTTGTGTGCACACAATATTTGTCGTGTTTCCATTCTCTGCATTAATATAAAGGATATCTGGCGCCGACACGGGAACACGCAACATCTAAGAACCAATCCGCATCTCAATCTAAACCACACTTTTCCAAAGGATAACCTTGAGCATTATTGATTGTGATTCCGAATGCGAATTGAATTGGGAATTGCAGTCTTTTAAATCGAAATGGTCTATCGGTCGGAATCATGGGAATTCTTCTCCTTTGAAAGCCCACGTAAAAATCTTTACTTACACTACGTTCTTCATAAATTTCTTAACTGCGTGTCGCGCACTGTTGCGGAGTTTTGGCTGATTAATATTCCGCAACGTGATAATTGGCACACCTATTTTCAATTTAGTATGTGGGGTCATCCCCGGAAGATCAATCGAGTTCAAAATTTCGATGGATAATTAACTGATTCGTCTTCTTCCACAACGGTGTTTATCGACGTATATGTTATTGTTTAAGCGACTTATGCATTTTCCGCTTAAACAAAGAACAGCGAACACACAGACGCACTTGTTTTTAAAGGTAATTCGCTCGTTTTTTATTGGATATGAATTTTTTATGCAATTCTCAAATATCTCTTCGCTGAACTTACGCTAACCCAGCTTGTCTATCACACGGTGCTTTAAGCATCACCCACACTCCACTCTGGAACGTCGCTTCCCATTCGAACGACGTGGCCAAGCCCGCGGAGCCGCTGTATTTTCATTCGCTACACTATGTCCATTTCGTTGTAAAGCTCATACAACTCATCGTTCCATCGTCTGCGGTACTCCCGTCGCCAACCCGGAGAGGCCTGTAAATCTTCCCTACGATCTTTCTCTCCAATACTTCAAGAGCCATCTCATCGAATGTTATCATTGTATAAGCTTCTGCGCCATTTAACAGCTCGGGCATGATGAGTGACTTATAGAGTGTGGTTTTTGTACGTCGAGAGGGATCGCTTTGCTTCTTTATCCAACTTGGAAAAGGCAGGACAGACTTCGAGGTTTTTGATACCGATGATATCGATGTCATTGGCATACGCCAGAAATTACACGCCCTTGTAAAAAATTTTTCCTGAGTGGTTCAGTTCTGCAGCTCTTATTATCTTGCATCATGCGATCGTAAATTCCCTTCTGAATTCGCTTTAATTTGGAAATAAATGTTTGTTTGGGCATATAACAGGAGTTCACAATAGTAATAGTAATAGTAATCATAATCATAATAATATTATCTGATGTTATTCGAAATTTCTTTACTCACATCGAGCATAGCGTCGATTTCAAACGCATATGTTTCAATGGGAGAGCATATAGTGAAGAGCAAAGCGTACATACACTGTTTTCATTGAAGCTTTGCTCGATGACAGCTCTTCGCTTCGCTCGCCGCTCCACTATATTTTGACCTATGGCGCTATGGCGACCGAACGAAATTGTTTATGATTCAAATTTAACTGTTTTATAATGTAAAGGAATGGTTACAACAAATTTAAGTTTTCATTATTTCATTTCATGGGATAAT
>NW_016157509.1:132972-136742 GCF_001687245.7 Rhagoletis zephyria | reverse complement strand
TCCGGAGTAATTTTTGGCATGGTATTAAGCTACTGCTTAAAAACCACACTGGGGCTCTGCACGAATGCATCCCTGGATAAATCACAGCTCACTGCCCAGCAGCCTAAGGCAGCTAGAGCAAGACTCCTCCAATGGAGTCCCCCAATGAATACACGGTGAAAGGGTCACATCTTGCGCTACCGCTTCATCAGCCTGCCCACATATCTCTCTCACTCTCTTTCTCTCTCGCATATCAGGCATATGAAGTGCGTGGCTGACTTGATGTGCACCTTTAACCATACGGGCTCGTTGAGCTCGATACATACATAAATACTCGCAAAGGCAATCCCTACCTCCTCAACTAATCTAACTCGACCACAACTCTAAACCTGGTCTCCCGCTCTCCCTCAGCTAAACAGTTATTTCCTCACTTTGAATGCAGTGAGTGAGCAAGTGGCCTGACAGTCTGGTAAAAGATCAGACCAGCTCAAGCAACGACTGTTGTCAATACCACTCTTATTTAGTTGATAGACATCTTTATTCTTCGCAGCAAGAATAGCTCATTCACTGAGCCTATAATTAATTTTCTTAATTAAGAACCATTCTTTCGATCAGTTCTCCTTTCGATGTTCCTTAGTTAGAAAAATTATAAGGCAATAAAATTCGTCTTAATCTCTCGTTGGCTGGCAGCTTTCCGTGCCCAATGTCCAGTACTTGAAGGCGAAAATACCTCGGCTGCAGTGTATATATGTATGTTCCTCTTGCCACAATGTTGACTATTTCAGGCAAGCATTTATCTAGTGTTAATCAAGAAATTTCAGACAATGTTTGCGTAAAATCTCCTGAGTGCAATATCAATATATTCCCGAATGGTTGAACGTTTCCATGCAAATCCCGCGACAATGGATCAAGGACCTCAAGCAATTTTTTATGTGCCTCGTGCACTCATCCCAAATAATTAGTTCACATTTTTTTACTACTTTTTCCATACCGGATGTTCTGGAAATATTACAAGTAGGAGTTTCGATGATTTATATGTTCAATGGCAGCTTAAGAGCTGAATTAGCAATGTTTTCACCTGGTAGAAATTCCAGGCGAGGCGATAGCTAAGGTTATGTAATTGTTTCAACGAACCGTTGCCATAAATAATCAATCTGATAAGGAATGTTTTCCTAGTTCCTCCTCGCGCATCAAGAAGAAAGTCCCCCAACTCCGTCAATTATCATTTCGCTAGCTTAGAAAGAAAAGTTGCTAAGTCCCATTTTAAAAATTTTACAGGAGAGGAACAAATCTTCCTATAGCCATTTCCTTTAACTATTTCGCAAGACTTTGAATAAAACATTTTGCGCGTTTAAAGCAAAGCAAAACTCCAAAAGAATTAGAATGATTCGATATTTATTAAAAGATGTCGTATTATTTTGGCCTTATCGGATTTGTGGTGCCTCTTTTGGACTTAGCAGATTTTCCTTTTAGGGCTTATGAAGAGAAAAAAATAAAACAAGTACCTTTATAATTTTCGAAACGATGCGTATTCAATTTCTCTAGCCTCCTATATCAAAATATGAGTTTTCATAAAAAGTGGACTTAGCAACTTTTCACTCTAAGCTAGCGATTTGCATATTCTTCCTCTTATTTGGCGCTGTAAACGCCTAAGCCATTTTGGCCGAGATCGACAAAGAACGCCAGTCGTTTCTCTCTGTGCCGACTGACGACAATGGGAAATGCCACGTGAAGCCAAGTTCTTCACCACTTAGTCTTTATGTTTTCGTTACGCTTTTTATCATTTCTTCATTTGTATCCGTAACTTGTTATTAATTTTTTTCCATTGCGTAATTTGTATACCAACTTATCACTTTGTTTGATAAGATATAGTAAATTCTCTCTTTTTTAAACTGTCCGGATTTGGATAAGTGGAAACTTAAAAAAAATTCTCTAGTAAAGCTTCCCCAATCACTTTCCGTTTCGAACCAGTTATAATATTTCAGTTAATTTCAATATTTTCAGTTAATTTTACATATTGCACAATCCTATTTAAAGTCCTAAAGTTTAATTGCAAAATTTCATTTCTTTTATCAATTTGACTGAGTTACAATTTTCAAATAGGTGGCAACCTTCCTCAAAAATATATCCAGCATCTATCTTTTTTAAACCTCTTTAATTTGATACCTATATTGTAATAAGTCACTTTTTTTTATCAATTAAATTTAGTTAGATTTTCAAATAGGTAACAACCCTCCTCAAAAATATTTTCGGCTGTGAGCCTTCTTTAAACTCTTTAGTTTGATACCCACATTGCAATATTTTATTTACTTTATCAATTTAACTAAGTTAAAACTTTTAAAATAGGTGGCAACCCTCCTCAAAAATATTTCCAGCAGTTNTGGCAACCCTCCAATTTTTTGAGATACCATTGGTTCTGGTATTATACCGAACAATACAAAAAAAAAATTATTCAAATCGGTTGAGCCGTTCTCGAGTTTTGACGACCGTGACATACGAACACAACATTTTTATTAATATAGATTGTTGAGCGGTATTGCCATTTCGTGCTTGTGAACATTTGTATTTTCCAATTTTGGCAAAATTTTAATATTTAATATAATATTCGTATCCGAAAACTGCCGAAAAATATCACGTTATTTGAAAACAATAATTTTAAAATATTTGCTCAAACTGAACATTTGAAACATGTACATATACGTATTCGACTGTAGCTGAGTGTGCAGAGAAGTGTGCGACTATTTTTAAGCTTTCATGAGGTCCCAGGTTCTTATGCCGGCAGACGAACATATTAAAAAGTATTTATAAAAGTATAATTAATTTCTGAGTATAATTAACTATGAAAAAGCATATGTGAAGTTCGGAATGAGAAATTTCAGAAAACCAACCGGAAAAGTATTCGTTTTACAACCCTTCGTGGCACTTTACTATTCACCTTTCTTTCAGTTTTCGGATCTCTTTCCGCAGTTTGTGCTGGCTATACACATACACATACATACATGCATATCGTCGTATAAAGTACAAAATCGTGTATCGTTATTCTGCAAAATCGCGTAACTGACATTTGCTGCCATAAATTGGATTTGCTTACAGAAGCCTTTGGCTAAATCCTTATCCATTCGTCCTGAAATATACTATCCAGAAATGCGATTGCTTTATAAAAGAAGAGAACCATTTTGAAATATGAGTCTTTTTACTCTCTAGAAAATAATTTTTGCAACCTCACATACGCGGTTTTGCCTTTCTGTTGATACGCGGATTTGTACGTTAAACGACGATATACAGATTATTAAAGACGACCTAAATTACACTGTGTGACAAAAAAAATGTATGTATATAGATGCTTTCCATTTCCAGACAACCGGTCAGGTTCGAGCATGATTTTTAATTTCGACCAAACTCAAACACATTGTTTGTTGGTCCAAATAATGAGACACGTATTTTTTCTTTTGCCTCGGAAAAATTTTTCGGCCGAATTAAACGCGATTTTGTTTTTCAGGCAAAAATCAACTTTTCGAATTGACAGTGAGAATGTTTTTTTAAAATGCCCATAACTTTGTCAAAATTTAATAGATTCCAACAATGTTTTTACTCAAATGTCAGTAATTCTTGTCACTTCAAGATAGAATGATATAATTATTGATTTTCATTATTTAAAATTTTTTATTTAACAATAAACAAAAAGTGCATATTTTTTTTTTTAATTTAATTTCTCAAAAAGTGTATTTTTTTTCTCTCAAACTTTTTTACCGGGAAAGAGACACTTTGAACTACAATCAACCCAAATCTCT
>NW_016157509.1:120297-131357 GCF_001687245.7 Rhagoletis zephyria | reverse complement strand
CAGCAAAAAATACAGCCGTGATCATTTTTTGTGTATCAAATAGATATTAGAACACACTTTCCACCATACAGTTTTTTCGAGGTTCACACTTGTTGTAGGTCTATTCAAGCAGTAAAATCTGGATACATACTCAGAATTTTAAATACACCTTCAAAATCTGGCTTACTTGCTCGCAACTTTATTTCTGTTTACCCGGTGAAAAATACGTATATATGTATGTGATTCAAGATAAGACATTTCGCTTTGCTTAAGAAAACAAAAAGTGCATATTTTTTTTTTAATTTAATTTCTCAAAAAGTGTATTTTTTTTCTCTCAAACTTTTTTACCGGGAAAGAGACACTTTGAACTACAATCAACCCAAATCTCTCAGCAAAAAATACAGCCGTGATCATTTTTTGTGTATCAAATAGATATTAGAACACACTTTCCACCATACAGTTTTTTCGAGGTTCACACTTGTTGTAGGTCTATTCAAGCAGTAAAATCTGGATACATACTCAGAATTTTAAATACACCTTCAAAATCTGGCTTACTTGCTCGCAACTTTATTTCTGTTTACCCGGTGAAAAATACGTATATATGTATGTGATTCAAGATAAGACATTTCGCTTTGCTTAAGAAATGGCAAAGGAATCAGTGATCGGAGTCAAAAAAAAATTGTGTGGTAGAATCTGGAAAAAAATGTGGTAGATTTCAAAAAAATGTGGTAGATCTCAGGTTTTGGATCAAACTTTGCACAAAAATTAAAAAAAATTTGCAAGATTTCACCTAAATTGCAAACATTTTAATTAGAATCTAAAACAAAATTAATTTTAGTTTAATAAAGTGCAAGATTGAAGTTGATAAAAATTGCGTTGAGTTTTGGCAATTTTTTTCCTTGACAGTTTCGAACATATTTTGAAAGATTTCTGCAACCTTGCGGAGTGCTGCCAGCTTTTCTTTTTATCACATCACGATGTAGCGAACAAATGTGGCTCGTTCCAGAAATGCTACTTGGGATTTGCCGATTTTGACAATTCTCAAGTAAAAGTAAACAACACTTTAGAAATTTTAGATGCACTGAAATTTGCTAATTCTTTCACAAAAATCACCGGTTTTTATCATTTTCGCTATTAATTCTTTTTATAAATCATATATTTTGCAATTTAACACAATAAAACCACGTTTGATGTCGAAAAATTTAATATTGAGAAAATTTAATATTTTACAGTTTATTTTATCCTCACATTCTGCCTGTTGTTAGTGTTTAGTGTTGGACAATGTTTGCTCTTAAAATTAACAAAATTATGTTGAGCAAAAATAAAACTACTAAAAACGCGAATATGTGGTAGACTTCATACATACATAGGGTGGCCATTCTCAAGACAAATTACCATTTATAAATGGTTGTAAACAACGAAATGTTTTCTCTTAAATGGCATATGTAAGTATTTTTCATCGGGCAAACAGAAATTAAGTTACGAGCAAGTATATGCTTCAACCTATGAAAAATGCGTTTTTTAGCCCAGATTTTGAGGCTGTATTCGAAATTCTGAGTACCTGTGCGTATATGTTATTTTTGTTTATTTCACTTCAAATCTCACGAAATCATAAATGCAAAAGTATGGTTGACACCCGATCAGCTGTTTAAGTATTTATGACCAAATGGTTAAATCGTGTGAATGAATGTGGACAATATTTATCACTTTACTGCTGTGCGCAAATGTGTGCCAAATCATTTGGATCTTTGGCAGCCAAATCGTCTGATCGCAAGACAAATCATTTGTACATCGCTATCCAAATGCGCAAATGTGGACAAATCTAAATTTGGCATTTTGTGTACAAATGTACAAATCGTGTGATCCCTGCTTAANCCAGATTTTGAGGCTGTATTCGAAATTCTGAGTACCTGTGCGTATATGTTATTTTTGTTTATTTCACTTCAAATCTCACGAAATCATAAATGCAAAAGTATGGTTGACACCCGATCAGCTGTTTAAGTATTTATGACCAAATGGTTAAATCGTGTGAATGAATGTGGACAATATTTATCACTTTACTGCTGTGCGCAAATGTGTGCCAAATCATTTGGATCTTTGGCAGCCAAATCGTCTGATCGCAAGACAAGTCGTTTGTACATCGCTATCCAAATGCGCAAATGTGGACAAATCTAAATTTGGCATTTTGTGTACAAATGTACAAATCGTGTGTAGAAGGTCGCCAATTTGAACATATTTTATCAATAAACGAATAAATTTTTCTTCGAACAACTCATGTATATTTTATTTCACGTGAACCCATCCTTCACAAAAAATATTGATAGATATAGCCCTTGTTGTAGACTATAGTCCGAATTCCGGTAAGTAACATAAAATAATGTCAGGAGCAGGTAATAATGTACCTTTGTACTATTTAGCATGTCATTGGTCGGTAACAAGAGCAACTTAAATTTAAATCTATTAAATACATTCTAGCGTGTCTCAATCCTTTACCCACAAAAACGGCTATAACTTTGTTTACCATTCGAAACAGTAAGAGTGGCACCTTTCTGAAATCTTTATTAAATGAGCAATTTTTTTATGTAATGTAAAGTTGTAGCTCAGTACATTTTTTTTCGCCAGACATAGTCAAAGTTGGGGAAGAAAATATCAAATTATGATGGTTCCTTAATATATTTTAACTACATTGTATTTGAGTATGGAGAAGCAACCATCTGGAAGTATTTTACATAAAAAATTTACTAAGTATAGCCTGGTTTGTAGATGCAGTTAAAGAAAATAAATGAAAAGGCACGATTTTTTTTTATTCAAACAAATGTAAATATTTCGAAAACGGTGACACTTTTACCAGAAAATTTTTTGTTTATCAGGGAGCTCACCCCCCACCTACCTTCCATTAGAGTTTGGCTCGTTACTTTTGGGACACCCTGTATAAGTAGATATGAGAACATATTGCATAGAACTGAATTAGCCATAACTCGACTTTGTAGGCACCTATCGGGTCCATTTTTGGCAGGTTTATTTGTCCTTATGAAGCGAGTATATATTCTGAGTTTGAAGCAACTTGGACTGAGTAAAAATTTCCCAAGTGGGACCCTCAAAATTGAAAATGTTTATCCATCGATTATTTTATTAATTTTAGATAGGTGATATTGTAATATGATACCGTACAAAATTTTCTCTAGTGCAAATAGTATGCAAGTTATATGCAATTATTTTTTTATGCAGACTTTTACTAAAAGTTACGTTATTTATGAGCTGTTGAAGATAATCTCATTCCTTTTACACCAAAACTTTAAAAATAGTCTGACGATATAAAAACTGTAGTAGTTTTTGAAATTTTTTATTTTTATTATAGGTACTTATTAGTAAATTTTTTCATAAACAATTTTTTTTTTACTTCTGGGGCTCCGATTTTATTCGGGCAAAATAAATTAAGATTAGAAGTCGCTCGCTCTCAGTTGGGAGAAAAAAAATTTGTTCAACTCTTTTTTTGTTTAAGCTACAGTGTTGTTTCGTACAGAACTGGAAAATACAAGAAATACCAAGAAATTTGCATCGAAATTTAAAATTTTTCAATTAACTTTTTTGAACAATTTTCGGTATGCAGTTTTGTAGCCCATTGAATTTTAGTACAATAAAGTACATGTTTCAAGTCGCTAAAAATTTGTGCTATTTTTATGAAAAATAAGGCAAATTTGGTATGGAAAGCATAAATAAATGAAATCGTCAAAACGTCAGGGTATGCATTTTTTTGACGCTGACTGTACATATGTATATACGAATTCATAGCCAACTGTCATCTACTGAAGAAAAATCAATTATAGCGAACGTCAGTTGTCAGTTGTACAGTGTCATACCAGCGTATGCACTGCGACCGATAAAACGCTGTAGCATAAACAAAAAAGAGTTGAACAACATTTTTTTTCTCCCAACTGAGAGCGAGCGACTGCTAATCCAGAAGTAAAAAAAAATTCTTTATGAAAAAATTTACTAAAAAGTATATATAAAAATAAAAAATTTCAAAAACTACTACAGTTTTTATATCGTCAGACAATTTTTATAATTTTGGTGTAAACGGAAAGAGATTATCTTCAACAGCTAATAAATAAAGTAACTTTTAGGAAAAGCCTAAATAGCCTACAATTATTACAGGTATTGTCTTCCCAGAGAGTTTTGCTTCACATCGAAATTCGTGCTCCCTTATTTTCATTTTGACGCAGTTCAATGTTGATTCTTTTACTTTTATTTGGCTTTGCTTTTTGTTTTCGCTCAATTTAATTACTCTAATTTTTCATAACAAAAGAAAAAACGTTTGAACTAAAGTGAGCCATAAGAATTTTGAATTTATTTACTAAGAAAATGTTTTTTTCGGCTTTTTCAAATTAAATAAGTCCTCTGCAAGAAGGTTTGTTTAAAAAAATACGTGAACATACATATATGGTATACGGGGTATGGAAATATCCCTTTTCTCTAGCAGTAAACCTTTTAGTGTGGGCTACAATTATGTTTTTCAAATAAAGCAGATCGGAATATGCACTCTCTGGGAAGACAATACCTGTAATTATTGTACCATGAATGACACCTATCTAAAATTAATAAAATAATCGATGGATAAACATTTTCAGTTGTGGGAGTCCCACTTAAGAAATTTTTACTCACTATAAATGCGCCACCTATCGGAAAAGATGTTGCAAACTCTTTTTCCATTTGAACTGTTCGGCTTTTGGATAAGTGGAAACATTTAGAAAAATTCATCTAGTAAAGCTTTTCCAAACACTATTCGTTTGGAATGAATTATGTAATTTTTCATTTAGTTTCGATATCTTTAGTCTTTACTTTTAGATAGATGATAATCCTATTGAATATATTTCCAAATCAAGATTTCTAAAATACCTTTCATTTAGTACCCACATTGTAACATTTCATTTATTTTATCAATTTACTGAGTTAAATTTTCAAACATGTGGCAGCCCACCTCAAACATATCTTGGCTGCAAATCTTCTTAAAACTCCTTAGTTATATACCCACATATTTCATTTCTTAAATTACTTTAACTAAATTAAAATTTTCAAAGAGCTGGCCACCCTCCTCAAAAGTATTTCCAATATTCATCTTTCTCGAACCTCTTTAAAATTATAGCTTTATTGTAATATGTGGTTTATTTTATCAACTAAATTTAGTTAAATTTTCAAATAGGTGCAAACCCTTCTTAAAAATATAAAGTTTGCTACCCACATTGCAATATTTCATTTATATGATCAATCTAACTGAGCTAAAATTTTCGAATCGGTGTCAATTCTCAAAAATATTTCCAGCAGTTATCTCTCTTAAACCTCTTTAATTTAATACCTATTTTGCAATGTATCATTTAAAATATCAATTAAAGTTAGATTCCCGCATTGCATTTCATTTATTTCATCAATTTGACTGAGTTAAAATTGTCCAATAGGCTAACATTCCCAAACATATTTCCAACAGATATCTTTCGCATACCTCTTAGTTTGATACCCATATTCTAATGTATAGTTTATTTTATCAATGTAATTGAGTAAAAATTTTGAAACTGGTGGTAACCCTCCTCAAAAATACTTTCCACTGTAAGCCCTCCTAAACTCTTTATTTTGATACCCACATAGCAATATTTCATTTATTTCATCAATTTGACTGAGTTAAAGTTTCGAAGTAGGTTGTAGCCCTCCTAAAAAATATTTCAAACAGTGATCTTTCTTAAGCTTCTTTAATTTGATATCCACATTGTCATATTTTATTTATTTTATCAATTTAACTTAGTTCAAATTTGTAAATATGTGGCGACCCTCCCAAAAACAACAGTAATTGTTCTTAAACCTCATTAATTTAATACCCATATTGTAATATTTCATTTATTTTATCAATTTAATTTAGCCGAAACACCAGCAATAATAAGATGCCAACAAAAATCAACAACTCAGTGTCAGCTTACGTCCAAAAGGTTCAATGTAAACACTTGAATCTTCTCATCAGTATCAAACACGAACTAAATACTCCGACAAATATTAAGAAAACACAAACTAGCAAGTACGAAAACTGAGAGACAAACAAAAACAAGTACTAAATATTAGGGGCGTAACAGAGTGGTTTTACAATACTACAACTTCAGAAATTCCAGAGGGGAAAATTGCATACAGACAATTAAGGATAGGGAGAATCAAGAAATTAATACGTGACGATCTCAATAGGACGAAAAATACAATGAGAGATTGGTTTATTCGCGACGCGCTTCAATCTGCTAAGACTTTCTTAAAAACGAACAAGCAATTTTTGATTCTCAATGCCGACAAAGGGAACGTTACTGTTGTGATGGAAAAATCTGAATATGATATGAAAATGGAAAAGATTGTTAATGACATCTCCACCTACCGGGGTATACTTGCCGTGTCCAGGGTTCGTTACAATAAATTTCTAGGTTTCGGGGCTCAGGTAAATCGTAATTTATTGGCTTACTTTCTTATCTTCTATAAACATATAACAAAAAGATCACGGTGGAAAATTACAGAAGTGTCGCTTCTGGTGGTTGGGTAACGGTTCCTTGTTCCGTTATTAGCCCGTTATGCCATAGTGGCGTGGTGGGCTGCGATCTGCTGACAACGATGAAAGGCGCGCTGCTAACGTCGGTGAGTGAGGCTCTGGTCTCGTCGGTATGTAGCGCTCTCGGCAATATCGGGAGTCGCGCTCTAACAATGTCGGAGAGTAGCGCTCTGGTGACGCTGGTATGTGGCGCTCTTGCAATGTAGGTGAGTCACGCTCTGGTGTCATTGACAAGTGGTGCTCTGCTCGTGCCGGTGAGTATCGCTCCCGTGACGCCGGAGAGTAGTGCTCTAGTCGCGTCGATGTGTGGCGCTCTGATGACGCCGGAGATTAGCGCTCTGGGAGGCGCTGTTGACGTCGCTCTGCTGTGGCGGGCGGTGATCGAGGCCAATTTGGAGCACTCTACTTCTGAGCGGTGATGTTATGAACGACGCACAAGCAATCCCCCCGTTCAGTCGTAGTTATTTAGCTCCTTACTCGTACTTACGGTTCTCTACCAGTGTTGATATTTTAGGTTTTTAAATTGTACAAAATTAACGACAAAAACTGTAAATTTTTGAGTTTAATTGTACTTTTCACCACTTCCGTCAATGCACTACCTCCAGTTTTCTTTCAACTAAACATACATCTTTTTTCTACTACAGTTTACAGTTTACAGTTTATCTTTCAGTTCATTGGTGTAGACTTGATTTAACGTAACTTATCATTGAGATATATCCAACTAGCCCATCAAGTCACAAATAAATTCTTAAATTGTATTCCAAAAGTTATATATATAAAAAAAATTAAAATTAATTTGAAAAAATATTTAAAAAAAATAGCCCAACTCGGGTAACAGTATAATTTTGTCGCGAGAAGTACATATATTCAAATATCAAGACAATAACGACAAAAAATTAATACAGAAGGTAGATCAGTTTATATTAGAGAAAATAAATCACATAAAATGAGGTCAGTAACACTTAAATAGAAGTCCACAGTAGAAATTTTAAGAGAGTAGAATTATTCAAATCCTTCATTTTCTGCAGAGTCGTCATTAGGTAAACTGCATTTCCAGAGATTTTTTCAAAATAAATAGCGATGAGGGATATTTTACCCACCGGTGATAAAAAAAAAGTCGCAATAACCACAACGCTCAACACTAATATTACCATTCACAATCACGTTTACTTTCAAAATTACAATTCAGAATTTCGTTTTGTACCAAATATGAAATATAGGTATGCCCATTTACTTAAACGCGAACGGATTAATAATCATAGTGACAGAGATTGCAGCGTTTTGTACAAAAAGTATTTTTGATGTTGACTTAAATGATGTTGTACTTAAAATCGGTAAATTGTATTTTTTTAAAACTAATTGCACTGAAAAAAGTACAATTGTTCTAAGAATATTAAGACTGTTCTCCACTACTGAGTAGTGATCTCTTGTGGTGTTATCAACGACGCACAACCAATCGCTGCATTCAGTCGTAGCTGTTCAGTCGCCACCACAGCTCCATCTGGCTGCCTGTTTAGCGGCTGTGTTGTATCTTTAATAGGCTATGTGCTTGATGTTGCGTGGTCGCGCAGCTACATGTTGCTGTGTGATGTTGCGTTGTCATAGCAACGAAGAGGCTGTCGGGTGTTTCTATGAATTGTTGCGTGCCTGGCTGCTTTGGCGGCGGGTATTTGTAAGGGCCAACAATAATAATGAAATGGTAGAGCGAATGTGCAAAAACAAAATGATTAGTTTACGGGAAAAGCACTTACATTCTGGCAAAACCGCGAACCCTCCAAGAATTTACGGATTACCCAAAATCCATAAAGAAGGAATCCCTTTGAGACCTATATTTTCGTCCATTAACTCGCCGTGTTATAATTTATGTAAATATGTTGTGCGTATACTTAAAAATCTAACAAAACCCTCAAAATATAAGGTAAAGGGTGCCATGGAATTCAGAGATAAGATTGGGAGTAAGTAAATTTATGACGATGAAAGTTTAGTGTAGTTTGATGTTGTTTCGATGTTTCCGAGTATACCCGTACATTTTGCCATAGAGATCATAGACTCAAAATGGAGTTTTATACAGGAGCACACACCGTTAACAAAGATCTATTTTTAACCGTACTCAAATTTTGTATAAAAAAAACCGCTATTTCAAGTATAATGACAAGATCTATGAGCAAAAGTCAGGAATGCCTATGGGTTCACCAGCGTCACCAATGATAGCAGACGTAGTTATGGAGGAACTATTGACAAATTTCGAGAAACACTCTAACAATAAACAGCGATTATTAACTAAATATGTAGATGACTTATTTGCAATTATCCAAACAGAAGACATGGACAAGATACTCAACACTTTAAACAACTATAATCTATATTAATAAAAATGTTGTGTTCGTATGTCACGGTCGTCAAAACTCGAGAACGGCTCAACCGATTTGAATAATTTTTGTTTTTGTATTGTTCGGTATAATACCAGAACCAATGGTATCGCAAAAAATTGGAGGGTTGCCACCTATTTGAAAATTTTTAAACCCAATTATATTGATAAAATAAATGAATTATTACAATGTGGGTATCAAATTAAAGAGGTTTAAGAAAGATGACTGATGGAAATATTTTTGAGCAGGGTTGCCACCTAATGTAAAATTTTAACTCAGTTAAGTTGATTAAGTAAATGAAATATTACAATGTGGGTATCAAATTAAAGAGTTTTAAGAAGGCTTGCAGCCGAAAATATGTATGATTAGGGTTGCCACCTATTTCAAAGTTTAACTAAATTACACTGATAAAGTAAATGAAATATTACAATATTGGTACCAAATTAAAGAGCCTTAAGAAAGATACCTGCCGAAAATATTTTTGAGGAGTGTTGCCACCTATTTGAAAATTTTAACACAGTCAAATTGATAAAATAAATAAAATATTGCCATGTGGGTGTCAAACTAAAGAGCTTTAAGAAGGCTTATAGTCGAAAATATTTTAAAGGAGGGTTGCCACCTGTTAAAAAATTTAGCGCAATTTAATTGATAAACTAAATGATATATTCTAATATAGATATTAAGTTAAAAAGGTTTAACAAAGATAACTGCTGGAAATATTTTTGAGGAGGGTTGCCGCCTATTTTAAAAGTTTTAACTTAGTTAAATTGATAAAGTAAATAAAATANGTAAGCCCTAAAAGGAAATTTTCCTAAGTCGAAAAGAGGCACCACAAATCCGATAAGGCCAAAATAATTCGACATCTTTTAATAAATATCGAATCCTTCTAATTCTTATGGAGTTTTGCTTTGCTTTCAAAGTCTTGCGAAATAGTTAAAGAAAATGACTATAGGAAGATTTGTTCCTCTCCNAAGGTATCAAATTAAAGAGGCTTAAAAAAGATAGATGCTGGAAATATTTTTGAGGAAGGTTGCCACCTATTTGAAAATTTTAACTCAGTCAAATTGNCAAAGTCTTGCGAAATAGTTAAAGAAAATGACTATAGGAAGATTTGTTCCTCTCCTGTAAAATTTTTAAAATGAGACTTAGCAACTTTTCTTTCTAAGCTAGCGAAATGATAATTGACGGAGTTGGGGGACCTTCTTCTTGATGCGCGAGGAGGAACTAGGAAAACATTCCTTATCAGATTGATTATTTATGACAACGGTTCATTCAAGCAATTACATAACCTTAGCTATCGCCTCGTCTGGAATTGCTACCAGGTAAAAACATTGCTAATTCAGCTCTTAAGCTGCCATTGAACATATAAACCATCGAAACTCCTACTTGTAATATTTCCAGAGCATCCGGTATGGAAAAAGTAGTACAAAAATTTGAACTAATTATTTGGGATGCGTGCACGATGGCACATAATAAATTGCTTGAGGTCCTTGATCCATTGTCGCGGGATTTGCATGGAAACGTTCAACCATTCGGGAATATATTGATATTGCACTCAGGAGATTTTACGCAAACATTGTCTCAAATTTCTTGATTAACACTAGACAAATGCTTGCCTGAAATAGTCAACATTGCGGAAAGACGAACATACATATATACACTGCAGCCGAGGTATTTTCGCCTTCAAGTACTGGACATTGGGCACGGAAAGCTGCCAGCCAACGAGAGATTAAGACGAATTTTATTGCCTTATAATTTTTCTAACTAAGGAACATCGAAAGGAGAACTGATCGAAAGAATGGTTCTTAATTAAGAAAATTAATTATAGCCTCAGTGATTGAGCTATTATTGCTGCGAAGAATAATGATGTCTATCAACTAAATAAGAGTATTGACAACAGTCGTTGCTTGAGCTGGTCTGCTCTTTTACCAGACTGTCAGGCCACTTGCTCACTCACTGCATTCAAAGTGAGGAAATAACTGTTTAGCTGAGGGAGAGCGGGAGACCAGGTTTAGAGTTGTGGTCGAGTTAGATTAGTTGAGGAGGTAGGGATTACCTTTGCGAGTATTTATGTATGTATCGAGCTCAATGAGCCCGTATGGTTAAAGGTGCACATCAAGTCAGCCACGCACTTCATATGC
>NW_016157509.1:98943-119874 GCF_001687245.7 Rhagoletis zephyria | reverse complement strand
TTCCGGGGATGACCCCACATACTAAATTGAAAATAGGTGTGCCAATTATCACGTTGCGGAATATTAATCAGCCAAAACTCCGCAACAGTGCGCGACACGCAGTTAAGAAATTTATGAAGAACGTAGTGTAAGTAAAGATTTTTACGTGGCCTTTCAAAGGAGAAGAATTCCCATGATTCCGACCGATAGACCATTTCGATTTAAAAGACTGCAATTCCCAATTCGATTCGCATTCGGAATCACAATCAATAATGCTCAAGGTTATCCTTTGGAAAAGTGTGGTTTAGATTGAGATGCGGATTGGTTCGTAGATGTTGCGTGTTCCCGTGTCGGCGCCAGATATCCTTTATATTAATGCAGAGAATGGAAACACGACAAATATTGTGTGCACACAAGTACTTATTACAAAATCAAACTCATATGAAACGTATGCTTTGTTTCGTTAATAATTTATCAGCCATGTAACAGGAATACGGTAAAGCTAGTAAAACAATAAAATTTACAATCGAAATAGAAAAGGATGGAAAATTGCCGTATCTAGACACCCTAATAATAAGAAAGAACAATAGAAGAACATTCGACTGGTATAAAAAAGGCAGCATCAGGGAGGCTCATAAATTCCAGCTCCAAACATGAGAAGAAAACAATTCTAAATACGGCTAGCAATTTTATAAAAAGAGTTCTCTCCATAAGTGACAAAATTTATTACACGATGAATATTACCATAATTAAAGAAATCCTAGAACGATACGAATTTCACAGAGGTATAATTGATAATCTCATACGCAACTCAACTACCACGTCAGTAACAATAAGGAGGAAGAAAATAAAAAATTAAATAATAAAGTTTATAAACCGGCGACCTATATTCCGGGATTATCGGTGAGGATTAAGCATTCTAAAATGTATGACAAGGAGAATTTTCAAATAGCATTCACTTATGGCAACACATTACAGCAGATCTATAGCAATACCAAAGACAAAATTCCCAGAAATGAGAAATCTGGCGTAGTTTACAAAATACCATGCAATGGCGACGGGTCCCACGTATGCAATATGGTATATGTGGGGACAACAAAATCTAAACTAAAGACAAGGATTCCCGCTCACAAGTCTAATATTAAGTTAAGAAGCAATTCGTCGGACAATAAGACAGCCTTGTCATCTCACTGTCAGAAAATGGAACATTATCATGACTCTGAAAATGTAGCTGATGCTTTCCATTTACAGACAACCGGTCAGGTACGAGCATGATTTTTAATTTCGACCAAACTCAAATACATTGTTTGTTGGTCCAAACAATGAGACCCGTATTTTTTCTTTTGGCTCGGAAAAATTTTTCGGCCGAATTAAACGCGATTTTGTTTTTAAGGCAAAAATCGATTATTCGAATTGACAGTGAGGATGTTTTTTTAAAATGCCCTCAACTTTGTCAAAATTTAATAGATTCCAACAATGTTTTTACTCAAATGTCAGTAATTCTTGTCACTTCAAGATAGAATGATATAATTATTGATTTTCATTATTTAAAATTTTTTATTTAACAATAAACAAAAAGTGCGTATTTTTTTTTTTAATTTAATTTCTCAAAAAGTGTATTTTTTTTTCTCTCAAACTTTTTTACCGGGAAAGAGACACTTTGAACTACAATCAACCCAAATCTCTAATAGCGAAGATTTTTTTTCTGAGTTGTGATATTTTATAGAAAATATACGTTTTTGTGGTACATACTACATCTCATAATAAATCTTATAATAAACGATGTGTTCATGCTACATATCATGAACACCCCTAATAATAAAAGGATGAATTTTAAGACACAGACACCCATAATTGCACTCATGTGTATCGCAATATAGTTCTCACCCACAACAACAATCAATAGTGTAGGTGTCAGGTGTTCATAAAAAACGAATCGTCGGTCCGATAGCAACATTTCTTCGGACAACAATAATGTAATGTTGTGATGATACATACATACAATTCTTCGTCTTACTTTTCAGCGCTTCAGGCATTGTTGATTGTATGGTTTTTGTTTATGATTACTGTATTTTGAATTTTCATGCTTATACTTATTGCCACCAAGTTTGTTTGCTAATGCATTTTCATCCATATGTACATATAGTCGACCAGACAAAGCCAAGATTGTAAGTTGTGTTTTGTTGTACGTTTGTAAATAATTATTTGTATATGTATGCATATTGTGTTTTTGCATTCCTGAAGATGGCTTTAGATTAAAGGCGAAATATCGACAGTAATAAACAAAAAGGAATATAAGACATACAATTATTTTATTTACCCTCAGCCTAGAGCTCGAAAAACAATCAAAAGATTACAATAAACGGCCAGAAAACAAAACCTAACCAAATTTAATTGAATTTAAAATTTTCAAACAGCTGGCAACCCTCCAAATTTTTGCATTATAAATTATCCTGGTATTACAGGAAACAATCCAGAAAAAAATTATTCAAATCTATTCAGCCGTTCTCCAGTTTTGAGGCCTGTTACAAACGAAGACAACATTTTTGTATATATAGATAGAAGATTGGAGGTGCCACGCCCTCTTTTCCAATACCGCCCATTTTTCTCCGTGAGTATGGAATTATTTCACATATCTCTACTCTGTAATAAGAAGAGATAGACCCATTAAAATATATACTTATATAATCAGAACGGCGAGCTGAGTCGATTTAACCATGTCCGTCTGTCCGTCTGTCTGCCTATCTGTCTGTCGGTCCGTCTATTTGTATGCAATCTAGTCTCTCAGTTTTCGAGATATCCGGATAAAATTTGGTAGGTGGGTGTATTTTTATAATGTATTAATCATTTGTCGGAACCGGAGGAATAGGATCACTATAACATATAGCTCTCATACAACTGATTGTTCAGATATGACATTTTTCTATATAACTTCTCCATTTATGCAGCTAGGAACATGAAATTATGCACTGTTGTCACTCATTACCAAAATAATACCTTCAGTGAAAATGGCGAAGATCGGGTCGCTATAACGTATAGCCTCAATACAACTGATTGTTCAGATATGACATTTTTCTATATAACTTCTCCATTTATGCAGCTAGGAACATGAAATTTTGCAATACTTCCTCCCATTATCAACAGAAAACATAGGGTGAAAATTACAAAGATCGGCTCACTATAACCTATAGCTCCCATCTAACTGATTGTTCAGATATAAGATTTTTCGTTATAACTGGTCCATCTAAGTAGCTAGGAACATGAAATTATGCACTGTTGTCACTCATTACCAAAATAATACCTTCAGTGAAAATGGCGAAGATCGGGTCGCTATAACGTATAGCCTCAATACAACTGATTGTTCAGTTATGAGAATTTTCGTCATAGCTCCTCCATTTATGCAGCTTGGAACATGAAATTTTGTAATACTT
Organism: Rhagoletis zephyria; assembly: GCF_001687245.7. Lineage (NCBI taxonomy): Eukaryota > Metazoa > Arthropoda > Insecta > Diptera > Tephritidae > Rhagoletis > Rhagoletis zephyria. The sequence continues at coordinate 116,464 of NW_016157509.1, read as the reverse complement.
CCACCCATTAACAACAGAATACTTACAGTGAAAATAACAAAAAGATCGGGTCACTACAACATATATCTCCTATACAACTGATTGTTCAGTTATGAGAATTTTCGTCATAGCTCCTCCATTTATGCAGCTTGGAACATGAAATTTTGTAATACTTCCACCCATTAACAACAGAATACTTACAGTGAAAATAACGAAGATCGGATTTTACATATAGCTCCCATAAAACTGATTGTTCAGATATGCGATTTTTTGTTATAATCCTCCATCTATGCAGCTGGGAACATGAAATTTCGCAATATTTCCACCCATTATCAAAAAAAATACTTACAGTGAAAATGGCGAAGAACGGGTCGCTATAACCTATTGCCTCCATACAACTGATTGTTCAGATTGAAGTGACAGCGTTCTTGATTTAAGCTTTAAATGCAACTGAACTTTATTCATCACATATTTTTAAATTAAGCCTAATTCTTTGAAGAAGGAACCAGACGCTTACGCTGCAGATTTAAAATATAAACGAAAAGCTTTGCAATCGTTCTCACGCTTGAATTGCTGAATGCGCAGAACGTGTATTAAATGTATTAAATAAATATACGCCGGATGGGCATGCTACTTTGTTGTTATTGTGTTGCAACTATGTAGGTAAGCGTATAACACCTNCACTTTGTTGTTATTCTGTTGCAACTATGTAGGTAAGCGTATAACACCTTCCCCGTTTGGAAGCGGGAGCACACTGCAGTTGTGCACGATGCAGCGAACAAAGGTGGCGCCGTCAGTGGTACCGCTACTTTGGTTTTGCCGATTTTGACAGTTGTGGTAACTTGTAAATAAACCTTTGTTTACAAATCAGCGAAAGAGAAATTTTATTTATAAGTGAAAAATCAGTGTAAATTGTATTAATTTGCAATTTGTGAGTGATTTTTGAGTTGAGGACTGCGTAAAAACTAATACAATGAAGTGCTGTGTGTTAAATTGCGACACCCGTCAAGATGCAAGAAGCGTAGATGCAAGTGTAGCGCTGGGACGAATCGCTGCATTTTGTGTACATAGGGCACGGCAAAGCCGTTCCCGAAATGTGTCTCTATTATTATATTACCAGCATTTCCTCACAATGATTTTTTTCTGCTATACGCAGCCTCCATTAAGTTAACTAATCAATCCGCAGAGATGCTGCTGGAGTTTTCTGCAGCAGCCTAAATTGCAAAGCAATGGAGTGCACTAAAACATCTGCTGAAGCAGCCTCAATTGCAAAGCAATGGAGTGCACTAAAATGTTCACTGTTCTCTAATAGATTAGGTGAAAAATTCAATATTTTCACATTTAGCAAAATTAAAATACGATTTTCGCTGTAAAGTGAATTGCTTTGGCAGTTTCAACTCGTTCTTCTTTTCGCTCCATTCTTTGTTTACTTGTGGTACACAAATGTCAACGCCCAGGACGGCGCAATCTTGTATTCTATCATTCTTGGCAGTTGTGATCACGCTTAGATACATATAATATATGAAATTATTCTAAATGATAAAGATTTAAAAATTTTAGTATTACCTTTATTTTATTTTTATTTTTTGAATTTATTTTGATTAAATGTTTTTGAAATCTCTATTTATAGACCATGAGCTCATGACCAAAAAACTCATCATACTTCATACCGATTGAAATTTTTTGTGAGCTTAGCTTGTTAATATATAAATCGAGATCTGGAGGGCTGGCTGCTGAACAGCGGTCTTGATTATGCGTTTTTAGCGATTAAAGATGTCAATAAAAACCGATTACTCAACATACTTCAGATGACTTGAAATTTAGATAGAATTTTATTTATAATGAATAGAAAATGAATTCAAAGTTTCCAGCGAGTTCTGATGGCCTTAAAGTACTGCCAGCCCATGTTAAAAGTGCCTTGTTGCACCTATAAGTCAACATACTTCAGATGGGCTGTCCTTTTTACAGGACATTATTAATATTATAAATTGATGAAATATCTACAGCCGGCCCAATCTGATGGTCTTAAAGTACTGCCAGCCCATGTTGAAAGTGCATTATTGCACCTATAAGTCAACATACTTCAGATGGGCTGTCCTTTTGAAAGGACATTATTAATATTATAAATAGATGAAATATCTACAGCCAGCCCAATCTGATGGTCTTAAAGTATTGCCAGCCATGTTGAAAGTGCATTGTTGCAACCATAACTCAACGTACTTCAGATGGGCTGTCCTTATCACAGGACATTTGTCTTGAAAAAGACTTTTCGTCCGTTTTATGCCAAAAAAGCCTTTTTTTATAGCAACATGTAATAATGGGTGCGTATCCTCAATCTTATTCAAATTGTCGATATACCTGACCAGCCAACGCGCATAATTCGGTTGATTGGATACAAAAAATAAGTTTGCTATTTTCGTTAATATGTGTTTAAAGAGCAAGAAGTCTCCAGTCCTAATACTTCGACTTAGTGTTGGAAAATTATGGACAAGTTTTATGTACGCTGTGTAAAATTGTGTGGTTTTTCCAAATTTTCCACTCAGACAATCTTCTTGGTATTTGAAGAATTTTGTCAACAACATTGAAACTTCACGATTCTTAACTATATCAAGGAAACAAATGTTTATGTCCTTATGTACATTTAAGGCAGAACGTACTTCATCACAATATGTAATATTTGCATGCCTCACGAATGCTTCAAACATAAGGCACTCCAAGCCCAGAACCAACATTGGGTGTATTCTTTTACACCTATTGAAATGTTTTCCGATAAGAAAACTATTTACAGAGCCACCAGCGATAATTTGGCTTTCAACGGCAATGTCCATGAGACCACAATCAGTAATATATTTGCCTACGGCTTTAAAATAAGCGATCATGATATGAAAGGCACCTAGATGGATAAACAAATTGTCAAATCGTGGTTTTTCTGTAGCTTGGATCTGCATTGCCACTTTAGCTATAGCTAAATCGTAGGTAACATCAATATGAGACTGTTGCAGTTCAGCCGCTATTTTTTGGCTTCGGATCATAGTTTCCAAAACAACGGAGATATCAGTTGGCGATACATTGATTGGTGTCAGATAAAGAACTTTTTGTTTTGAATTATTTATGTCTTCACAACATTGGCTGTTAAATCCTACCCACATAGGTTTATCTGGAATTCTTAAAGCATGTGAAATAGCCCAAAGAGCATCCAATTGTTGCATTGTCTGTAGACTAGAGGATGTTATTGAATGTTGTATATTATCAGATGTTTGTAATGTATCAACAATTCTCGCTTGTTTTGTAAACGGTGTTAATTATGTTGTGACGGCGTCAAATTTGCGTCGTCTTTTTAATGATCCTTCACTAGCAGTATCGCGTTGACATTCTTCTTCAGCAACATTGCTATCATCATTTACTAAATCCTGATATATGATACCAAGCGTTTCATGCAGAGTATCTTTCCCGCTAGTTGTTTCTACAAACCTGTCAAAATTATCAAACGCCACCCCAGTATTTAAGTTCGGTGCTAAATTAATACCTTCAGGGCATTCTTGAGTTTTGGCTATTGATGAAAATGTAGCTTCCGTTTCTAGTTCTTCGAGTACATGATAGCTTCAACAGTGACCGTATTTGTTGAGGACATCAATGACTTTACGGCTGCTTGTCAAACTTTTCATTGCCATTCCCAATGTAATATGCTTTCCAGGTTTAATAATCCCATTGGTAACTGCGTAAATTGCATCGGCCGAAATTGAGTGAACTTTTCTGATCAAATCTGACGTGTTTTTACGACGATTGCGTGCACCGCTTAATAATACCACATAACAATTCACTAAATCGCTTTGTATCGTACATTCTCCTGTTAGTAACTCTTTTAACCTTACGTTCACTGATAAAGGCTTTTTATCCATATTTAAAATTCCTTTTCGTAAAATTAATGCAGCTTTCGTCAGAATTTCATCTTCCTCTAACAACGAGAAAAGCGCACCATCAATTGATCTCTTCTTCGGTAAGATTACATTTTTATTCCGGAAAGCTGCAACTTTAACTCCATCGACGAACTTGTTAAGTATTTTATTAAGCAAATGCTGAAGGTTGCATGCAACATCGTAATTGTGGCCAATATCGTCATACAACTTTTTCATTATATCGTCATAAATTTCCCCAGAGTTGTTAAAAAGTAACAATTGCCGCGAACGATAATATTGTCTTGAATAAAATTATAAATTTCATCATCAGCTTTTTTATGTAATTCCCCAATTATGTGAAACTGTGTTTTTGGTTGGGTTGAATTGGTTTCGCTGATTAATTTATTACGATAATCAGCGCGACATAGTCGGTGGTAGGAAAAATACGGAGGCTCTAAATAAAGTGACTTGAAAAATTCAGTGTCTTTCACATTCTCCGAATATTTTGCCAAGGCTTCAATGAAAAGTTTTTTTTCTCCTCGCGCAAGTGGTAACTGGCGTCCTTTGTATTTCTTGAATTTTTTATCACAAAACGAGCAAACATCCTGTCCCGCACGCAATTCACCTGAAGGATTTAGTATATCAAATCCACATTCATGAGCTTTTTCTTCTTTTTCGGGTGCAGATGAGGTGCTTGGTGTTGGTGAATCTATAAAAATATATTTCAATGTACATATAATTACAGTTTGAATAGTTTCATACCTGTTTGTACTGAAAGAACGTCCGATGATATAGATGCGGTATTGTAATATTTTTTCATAACTGCTAAGAACATTTTGCTGCATTTTGCATGATAGCCGCCATCACATTCTGATGTAGGTAAAACGACACCGTTATATTTTAAATGAAACCGCTTGCGAATATCCAACACTTCCCGGCACTTTTGAAAAGCATTTACAGTAAAAGAAACCACTTCATTGTCTCTTCTTTTATCATTACAAAAAACACATTCTATTGCAGATTCCATTTTTATAAATTAGCGAGAAAATCTGTAAAAAATTCCAAAATTATGATAGATAGGGACTGATTAGTCATGACTCATGTGACCATCCATCCCATTTACTGGCAATTGTCTGTCACGAAAGTCAGTCTCGCTCACTCACGGGAATGCCATTTTTTACATTTTTCATATCATATGACCATCAGAATGGGCTGGCTGTAGATATTTCATCTATTTATAATATTAATAATGTCCTGTAATAAGGACAGCCCATCTGAAGTATGTTGACTTATAGGTGCAACAATGCACTTTCAACATAGGCTGTTTGTACTTTAAGACCATCAGAATTGGCAGGCAACCTTGAATTCATTTTATATGCACTGTAAATAAAATTCTATCAAAATTTCAAGTCATCTGAAGTATGATGACTTATAGGTGCAACAATGCACTTTCAACATGGGCTGGCGATACTTTAAGACCATCAGATTGGGCTGGCTGTAGATATTTCATCTATTTATAATATTAATAATGTCCTGTGATAAGGACATCCCATCTGAAGTATGTTGACTTATAGGTGCAACAATGCACTTTCAACATGGGCTGGCAGTACTTTAAGACCATCAGAAGGGGCTGGCTGTAGACATTTCATCTATCTATAATATTAATAATGTCCTGTGATAAGGACAGCCCATCTTAAGTATGTTGACTTATTGTAGCAATAATATCTAGTATAAGTGTATATACTGCATTATATTAACTCCTAAGTTTACTACTTAAACATGAACCTCTGTAAAACTACTTTAAGATACAACTCTGTTTTTAGTTTTTAAGAGGACATCTTGTATTGATTCCGTTACGAGATACATTGAAATAAAGCGTCACTTTCGATTGAGCAATTGAAGAGAGCGTATTACATTATTCAGAAGCGGGAAGGCCTGCAAAAACTCGGCGGAAAAGTGTACAGTTTTAATAAAGTCAAATCTAATAAAAGTTTGCGCAATTTTGTTTAAAAAATACAAATACGATATTTTTTTTATTCTCGTCATCGAAATGGAGCAAATTGATGCTGGCAAGTGCACAACAGCGCAGCTCCGCGAATGGTCGCGGCGCTTGGGATTACCAACATATGCCACTAAAGCAGCAATGGCGGTCAGAATGAGTGGAATACCCGTAAATGAACGTATGGAGTGCCCAAGCATAAGTGAAATTAACGAAGATGATGTTGGCGTTGATCGTCCAGCAACAGACGATTTACAAGGACCGCTTGTACATATGTGAACAACAGTACGAAACGAGTGAAGCAATCATGGTTAAAGAAGCGCTGAAGAAAAAGAATGATTTGCTTGTGAAGGAAAGTGAGTGGTTGAGGAATAAACTGGCTCAAGTGGTATTGGACAATGTACCCGATGTTGGCATGGTGTCTAACAACGGCGGCATTAATAGAGAAATCAGCAACGAAGCAGAGGACAGCAGCGGCAGTAACCAAAGCGATGGCAGAGCAGCAAATGTCGTCGATAGCGCAATGGACGGCAATATAGCGACAGCTAAAAAGCATTGGTGATGTATATAATTTAAGCGAAAGCGCAATGCGGGCATTAATGGTAAACCGTATCAAAGGCAAAGCCCAAGTGTGGTTGCACTCAAAACCAACGTTTTTGGTTGAAAGCATAAATTCGCTTATCGATGAAATGCGAAGTGTATTCGCGCCGCATCAAAACAAAATGATGAATTTGACGCGCGCAAGTGGAAAGTTGGAGAAAATTTTTTAAAATATTACAACGATAAAATTGCATTAAATAGCGGTTAAAAATGGAAGAAGCTGAACTAATCGACCACATCATCGAAGGCATCCCCGACGAGCAGTTACGTGTACAGGCATATATCCAGTGTTACAACACCAAAGCCCAACTATTGCAAGCTTTTGGACGTGTGGAGCTGAAGCGAAGTACAGTGCGCGAAATAAAACCCCAGAAAGAAGTACGCTGCTATAATTGCAATTCAGTGGGTCACATGGCTGGTGTGTGTAAGAAACCAAAGCGTGAGATGGGTGCGTGCTACAGTTACGGAAGCAAGGAGCATCGGGTGGCAACTTGCCCTGACAGGAAGAAAGTCGTACATGTTGTCGACGACGAAGATCCTTATGTAAGGTATTTGACATTATCTTTAAGATCTTATATCAATGTTGATTTATTTGTAGAATGCCTATTAGACTCAGGGAGCCCGATCAGTTTTATCAAACGGTCTTCTTTGCCGAATAAAATAAAATTTGATGAATTTGTTTCTGTATCTTACTTTGGATTGAATAAAAGCAAGCTAAACATTTTTGGTAAAATTTGGTGTTATGTTCATTTTGAAACAAAAAAGATTGATATTAACTTGTTCGTGGTTGCCGATGAGTCTATGGGATATGATGTAGTTCTAGGTAGAGATTTCCTTCAAGCGAATCAGATGATTTTGATTTCTAAAAATAACATTAAAGTTTCGAGAGCTAAAAATGAGTGTGAATCTTATTGTTGTGTAAAGAAAATTCAGAAAATTAATGAAGAGTTGCAAAGTGATAGATCAGAAATCGATAGTAGTGAGGAATATAAAGAAGATTTAAGCGAAAATGTGTGTATAAAGATAGAGGATACAGAAAATAAGTATAATCATGAGTTAAAGTGTACTAATAAGAAAGAGATCGATAATGCAGATGCAGATGAAAATCTCAAATGGTTATTGGCTATCGAGGGTGATACTGATAAGACACCTAATTTGAATGTCGGAAAAGGTATTTGTAGTAACGATCACAAAAAGTTGAATGAATTATTTACTAAACTGTATGTGCAAGTCAAGCGTCCTGATGAACCACTGGTTAAGTGTGAGATGAAGTTAGTATTAGAAAATGCGAAATCTTTTCATTGTCCACCCCGTAGGTTATCTTACTCGGAAAAAGAAGAATTACAGAAATTATTAGATGAATATTTAACAAAAGGATACATTAAAGCAAGTGAGTCGGAATTTGTGTCACCCATTGTGTTGGTACGTAAAAAGACAGGAGACCTTAGAATGTGTGTAGATTATAGAATGTTAAATAAGATAACTGCAAAAGATAATTACCCTATACCCCTTATTGATGATTTACTAGATAGGTTGGCAAAAAATAAAATATTTACTAAGCTTGATTTAAAGAATGGGTTTTTTCATGTATACATGCACAAAGATTCAGAAAAATATACTTCTTTTATCACACCACTTGGGCAATATGAATTTTCCAGAATGCCTTTTGGTCTTAAAAATTCACCGTCCACTTTTCAAAGGTTTATACATAAAATATTTTCAGAAATGATAAGAGCGGAAAAGGTGATAGTATATCTAGACGACATAATGATAGCGACTGAAGATATGGAAGAGCATTTTGAAATTTTAAGAGAAGTTTTAGAAAAGATCGTTCAAAATAAGCTTGAACTAAGATTAGATAAGTGTGAGTTTTTAAGGAAAAGTATAACGTATTTAGGATACACTATTACAGGGGAAGGAGTAAAAGCGAATGACAAAGGATTAGAAGCCATAAAAAATTTTCCGATACCGAAAAATGTACACGAAGTCCACAGCTTTATAGGGTTGTGTTCATATTTTAGGAGGTTTGTAAAAGATTTTTCAGTTTTAGCGAAACCTTTATTCGAGTTAACGAAAAAGAATAAAAAGTTCTTGTTTGGAGCTGCAGAACTAGAATGCTTTGAACTTATGAAATCAAAGTTATTAAACGCTCCGGTACTTGCATTATACGATCCAAGTGGTTATACAGAGTTACATTGTGATGCGAGTTCGATAGGTATAGGAGCTATTTTACTACAAAAGAAAGCTGATGGCAAAATGCACCCAGTTTTCTACTTCTCAAAAAGAACAACGGATGCTGAGCACAAGTATCACAGCTTTGAATTAGAAGCTCTTGCTATTGTTAGCGCTTTGCAACGATTCCGTGTATATCTTCAAGGCAAGCCATTCAAAATCGTGGCAGACTGTAATTCACTTGCACTTACATTAAATAAAAAGGAACTAAATCCTCGAATAGCACGTTGGGCGTTAGAATTACAAAATTTTGATTATACATTAGAGCACCGGGGCAGTAAACGCATGCAGCATGTGGATGCATTAAGTCGTTGCACGAATATAATGGTATTGGAAGCAAATACTTTCGAGGAAAATTTAGTTATTTGTCAGGGAAGAGATGATAATTTGAAAAAACTTCGGAAGTTACTACAGGAAAAAGAACACAATTTGTATGAAATGAGAAATGGTGTTTTGTATAAAAAGTGAAACGACGGTAATCTTTTGTTTTACGTTCCGCAGGATATGGAAAACCAAGTAATATATAAATACCACGATGAAGTTGGACATATAGGTATAGATAAGGTGGTACAACTGATATCAAAAAGTTACTGGTTCCCTAAAATGAGAGAAAATGTTGACAAACATATAAAATATTGTTTGAAATGCATTGTTTTTTCTTCCAAAAGTGGACCACAGGAAAGGTTTTTACACAATATCCCAAAAGGAAATGCTCCGTTTGAAATTATACATATCAATCATTTTGGCCCTGTTGATAATTCGTTGAAAACGAAGAGACACATTTTAGTTGTGATTGATGCGTTTACGAAATTCGTGATATTATATCCGACTAAGACGACAAGCACTAAAGAAGTTGTTCAAGCCCTGAAGGACTACTTCAGAGCTTACAGTCATCCAAAGCGTATCGTGTCTGATAGAGGAAGTTGTTTCACCTCCGAGGAATTTAAAAGTTTTCTACAAGATAGGAATATTCAGCATATAAAAATAGCGACAGGTTCCCTTCAAGCAAATGGTCAAGTCGAGAGGGTGAACGGAAACCTTGGACCAATGATTTCAAAAATGATAGATACTGAAAAAGGTGTTCACTGGGATGCAGTACTTGGGAAAGTGGAACATGCTTTGAACAACACAGTTCACAGAACGATAGGCGAACATCCTAGTGTGCTGTTGTTTGGCGTTGACCAAAGAGGCGAGGTTACTGACTCGCTGAAAGAACAATTAACAAGAGTAAAAGATTCGGTAGAAAATGGGAGCTTACAAGATATTCGTAGAAAAGCGGCTCATTGTCAAGAACAGTTACACAATTATAATAAAAGTTATGTAGGTAAAAAGAGAAAAAAGCCAAATAAATATGTAGTGGGTGATTATGTTGTTATTAAAAACTTTGATTCCCATGTCAGTGGACCTAAAAAACTGATCCCGAAGTTTAAAGGCCCATATGGTGTTGAAAAGGTTTTGCGTCATGATCGCTATTTACTTAAAGATGTTGAGGGATTTCAACAGTCCCGAATACCATACATAGGAGTATGGGCAGTTGCAAATATGAAGCCTTGGTTCAAGGGACGCAAGGCAAAAAGTAAAGGCACTTGAGATCAGGTGATCTCATGGTCAGGACGGCCGAATTGTAGCAATAATATCTNATCATCACGATATATTGGCCAAGATTCCTTTGAAAGTTCTTTGTTAATTTTCTTGAAATTTGCTTTCGCAAAAACATATCTATTACTTGAACTTGACTTATTATTATGTATTTCATTTATGATTTCGTAGCTTAACTCAAGAGCAGGATGGTATGCATCTTCCGGCAAAANTTATAATTGCAACAATGCACTTTCAACATGGGCTGTTTGTACTTTAAGACCTTCAGAATTGGCAGGCAACCTTGAATTCATTTTATATGCACTGTAAATAAAATTCTATCAAAATTTCAAGTCATCTGAAGTATGATGACTTATAGGTACAACAATGCAGTTTCAACATGGGCTGGCAGTACTTTAAGACCGTCAGAGTGGGCTGGCTGTAGACATTTCATCTATTTATTACCTCCCTTTTATTAGCTCGGGATGTAACTATGTAATATTGATGCGCNATAGCATAACTCAGGAGCAGGATGGTATGCATCTTCCGGCAAAACTAGAGGATCACACCGATTAATAGAGGCCTTCTNAGGTAGACGGAATTTCGCAACTTTCCGAATAAATAATAAAAGATCCGTACGTTTCAAAGGTAGTTAAAAAATGCGTATAATTTTCGTCACGAAATTGATATCATAAATTTTGNCAGGTGCAACAATGCACTTTCAACATGGGCTGGCAGTACTTTATGACCATCAGAATTGGCTGGCAACCTTGAATTCATTTTTTATACATTGTAAAGAAAATTCTATCTAAATTTCAAGTCGTCTGAAGTATGTTGAGTAATCGGTTTTCATAGACATCTTTAATCGCTAAAAACGCATAATCAAGACCGCTGTTCAGCAGCCANTGAACACCATAAACGTAAACGAGATCCAAGAACTTTCCAAACTTATTTGGACATATATTTANAAGTGAAACACATAGTTTTTCGAATACGGAATAAAGTGAAAAAGGATGATCAAGGATATGATGATATCAAGGATGATATGTATTCGAAAAAATAAAAAATAAAAAAAAATATGAGNTCCGTCTATTACACAAAATAGTTAAAATTCTGATTATATAATAAAAAATGTTTTAAAGAAAAGGACAAGTTGTATTTTCAAAAAGTGATATTCATTCATTTGGTGAACAATTATGCGCTAAATAGTTTTAATCTACTGTTATGTNGTGAAATGTGTGGTAGGTTTAAATCGCCCAAAACAATCAAAGAATCGGATGCCGTAAGCATTGCATTTACNCTATGGTCCTATATATTTATTTTCTAACTAATGTCCTGTTTCTTTTGTAATAAACACCTTATCTCCTATATTTATTTTATAATCTGTTGAATTCCTATCTACTAATTCCTTTGCTTTTTCTTTTTGTTGCTGTAACAAAACTCTTGCTCTTTCCCGCGCTATCTGCAATCTAAATTTTAGTTCTTTCGCATAGTTATCTATATCAAATAAAACACCTCTTTGATGTAAACTTTCCGAGTGACGAAAGCTGAACTAGAAACACAAAATTTATGGTATCAATTTCGTGACGAAAATTATACGAATTTTTTAACCAGTGTACGGAAATAAACTATATTGTACGTTACTATTTGGTTTCGTTTATTACTTCAACGNGTGCGCTGTGATTATATATCGGTTCTGTTTTATCAACAAAATTCATTTCTTCCGCCGTTCTGCCGAAAATTAGTTCGAAAGGGCAGTAGTTGTGTGTTACTGTTGTGTTGGTATTGTAGCAATATGTAAAATATCGCAACCATTCGTCACAATCGTCTTTTTACATTGAAATATATGAGCGTAAATACTCATTTAAAATAGGGATGCAAGTCAAAAAATACATCGATGTTTTTTTTCGATTTGATGCATCGAAATATAGCATCGATACATATCGATGTNTTTTTAACTGCCTTCGAAACGTAGGGAAAATCTTTTATTATTCATACGAATCGTTGCAAAAGTTATGTTTTTTATTTTGTGTTTCTAGAGGTAGACGGAATTTCGCAACTTTCCGAATAAATAATAAAAGATCCGTACGTTTCAAAGGTAGTTAAAAAATGCGTATAATTTTCGTCACGAAATTGATATCATAAATTTTGTGTTTCTAGTTCAGCTTTCGTCACTCGGGGTAGCAAATTTAAAATCGACGAAAATACAATCAATAAACTAAATGTTTTATTTTCGATGTGTCAAGTGAAACACATAGTTTTTCGAATACGGAATAAAGTGAAAAAGGATGATCAAGGATATGATGATATCAAGGATGATATGTATTCGAAAAAATAAAAAATAAAAAAAAATATGAGAAATGATAAAAACTTATCAACTTGGTACCAACTTTGGATACAATAAACAACTGTATTCGTCTGATTGCCTCGTAGTTTAATTGTTGTTAAGATTTCTACTGGGTGTGGGGCGCACACATGTGCTTTTTTTAAGAAGTTTTACTTCTATCACGTGTACGGTGTTGCACTCGTGCTATTAAACTAATGATTTTGTCTCAAGTAGTTTTGCTCAGTGGCAATTTATACATATGTATGTAAGTAGTAGCGGCACATTGGGTGAACTAAATGCATTCATATATACTTATTTATAGGAAGCTTGAATAAATTTTGTGGACACACTCTGCAAGACCTTTCCAACGATATATCAAACATGTCGATTGGACGTCTGGATAAAAACTTCCAAATCTCGTGTATATATAAGCGAGTCATTTCAGCATGCTACTGTTGCTGATTTCGTCACTCGCGCGCACTGCCGTGCGCTGTGATTATATATCGGTTCTGTTTTATCAACAAAATTCATTTCTTCCGCCGTTCTGCCGAAAATTAGTTCGAAAGGGCAGTAGTTGTGTGTTACTGTTGTGTTGGTATTGTAGCAATATGTAAAATATCGCAACCATTCGTCACAATCGTCTTTTTACATTGAAATATATGAGCGTAAATACTCATTTAAAATAGGGATGCAAGTCAAAAAATACATCGATGTTTTTTTTCGATTTGATGCATCGAAATATAGCATCGATACATATCGATGTATCGTATAAAAACATCGATATTTTCGATGCATCGAACGAAAATATCAACAGTTTCTTTCAATTAAAAACATACAACAAGAAAATGAAACAATCGTAACTTCGATCAGTGTTTATGTAATAACTCACAGTGAAATGCATTAACTGATTTAAACAGTTACAAACCCCAGTTTTTTCTGTTCTTTTGAGAAGGCTTCGAAATTTTCGGAAGGTATGGAAGTGGCGACAGTTGTTAAATATTTATAAGCATAATAAAATAATATAAAGTGTCCCAGCTAGCAATGACATTATATTTCGGTACACTTATTTGGCAATTTATTACCATAATTTGTTCCTTCATTTGACTTTCATGTTAACCCTTNGGAGACAAAGATGCATCTTATCGGAGGAATTACAACCAACTTTTTAGTAATGATGTCGGATCTGTAGGGCGCCGAATTATTCGGAGGAACTAAGTTAGACAGTGCAGCTGCAGATGTTGATNGTCAATAAATTCTTGTCGCTTGAGAAAAAGTACACACAACGTTGCATTACTGATGTTTTCAGTCCATCAGGATGAGGATCTAAGCCGAAATCAGGCAGAGATATGCAAAAAAACAAGGATTAATGCCAGAAACTCAAATTTTGCTTTGAAATAAGCGTACATCAAACTGGCTGCACACTTTATATTATTTCTCTATGTTGATAAGCTATGTGAAAAAATTTTGGAATATGCTGTTTAAAATCTGTCCAAATTTCCAAATGGTTTTAGAGTGGCAAACTATCGATGGTACTATCGATAGTTTTATTTTTTTGGCCATATCGATGATGAGTGATAGTTTTTCTCTAAAACTCTTAAACTATCGATAGTCAACTAGTACTAGTTTACTATCGATAGTTTAACACATCTAGCACAGCCGATTTTATTCATAGCTTCTCCATTTTGTGTAGCTNCATGTTCAAAATTATATTATTTTTAGGTTTTAGAAGCTAAAAAGCAAAACAGTTTTGAAAACGATGTATTAATCAGTGGTAAATATCAGTTGGAAAGCCACGTAGCGAACAGTTTTAAATGCACTGTATATTTGANGCAAACTATCGATGGTACTATCGATAGTTTTATTTTTTTGGCCATATCGATGATGAGTGATAGTTTTTCTCTAAAACTCTTAAACTATCGATAGTCAACTAGTACTAGTTTACTATCGATAGTTTAACACATCTAGCACAGCCGATTTTATTCATAGCTTCTCCATTTTGTGTAGCTGCGCGTCGGTTTGGAAACTTTGCAAATATTTGTATTATAGGTGATATTTTCTTTGTGCTTTTTTCTTTAAGGGCCGTTTTCTAAACCAACCTCTAATTGAAAAGCTCCCTTTATATTGAAACGTTGCTTTAAAACTTATGGCTATGTCTAAAGAGAAGCATTTCTATTATCGGGTTTTCACGTATGTACATATGTTTCTTGGCTGTAAACAAATCAAAAAAATTATATTACGAAATTTAAACAATTTGTAATAAATATGTAAATAAATAAATAAAATTGGATAATAAAACGCTTTACTTTAGACACGACTATACATTTTAAAGCAATCTGTAAATATAAAGTGAGCTTTTAAGTTAAAGGTTGCTTGAGAAAATGGCCCTAAGTGTGTTTATATTCCCAATCATTTTTTATTTTTTTTTGTATTTCGATGCCGTCCCGGTTGATTTGGAACAGTTGTTATCATTGCACTGACTATCGATATTAGCGCTTGACACTATCGATAGTATTGCTGCAAACTATCAACGAGTAATGATAGTTTTTTTCTGAAACATAGAAACTATCGATGGTGACACTATCGATAGTTTTACAACTCCTGTGTCAATATCATATCAATTAATATTATAGTGTAGATGGTATTTTGGCACCAAATGTTTGTACTAATAAAGTAGCAATTTATCAAAGAAATAACATTTTGCATAATATTAATATAATGTATATTCTAATAGTGCATAAATAGTGAAAAATCCACATCTAGAATAGTTACTGGAGCGAAGAGTTTGAAAGCATACAAAATAATGTTAGTATGTACAGTGCAAGGCGAATCTATACAAGGTGGTTTATCGGATCCGATGATTTCACGACGACTTTGTACCTTTTGTCTAAATGATGTGTTTGCTGCAATTTTGTTTTGTACTGATTGTCAGTGTGCGTATAATTTGTTAGTTTAATTTTTTTTGTTCTGTTAACACCGCCTTGTATAAATTCGCCTTGGTACAATGTACATTGCACACAAAAGTCGATGCATCGAAAAAAATACATCGATATATCGATGTATATCGTAAGGTCCAAAACATCGGATTTTTTCGATACATCGAATAGCAAACATCGATGTTTGCGATGCATCGATGTTTTCTTGCATCCCTAATTTAAAGTGCGGTGGCTACGCTCTACTGTACCTAGTGATTGATGATGATAAGCGGTGGATGTAATTTTTTGTATTTTTAATAGCTCGCAAATCTCATTTAAAATTTCATTCCTGTATTCTGTGCCCATGTCCGTTATGAGTGTCCTCATAGGGCCATAGACTAAGATTAAGGAATCAACAATTGCTTTTGCTATTATCTTTACGTCCTTTTTCGGAACTGGAACTGTTATCAAGTATTTGGTTAGTTCGCAAATAATTGTAACAGCGTATTCGTTACCACTCTGCGATTTAGGCAGAGGTCCAACCGTGTCAACAAACACTATTCCAACATAGCAGTTGGTGTTGGAGTTATTACTGTGGGTGGTTTGATGTGTCTTGTTATTTTGGCTTTTTGGCAATTCTCATATGACTTTATATATGTTTTTATGTCTTTAGTCATGTATCGCCAATAGTAATAATCAGTTAGAAAAGAATGTGACTTTTTATTTTTCAATTTTTTAAGCTCTTTGGTGAACCATAATTGTATTGGTTCTTCATGAACAATATTACGTTTTGGCACATACTTTCGAAACAAATTGAAAACAGTATCATTAAAGTGCTCAACGCTACGCTCCGCATCATCACGATATATTGGCCAAGATTCCTTTGAAAGTTCTTTGTTAATTTTCTTGAAATTTGCTTTCGCAAAAACATATCTATTACTTGAACTTGACTTATTATTATGTATTTCATTTATGATTTCATAGCATAACTCAGGAGCAGGATGGTATGCATCTTCCGGCAAAACTAGAGGATCACACCGATTAATAGAGGCCTTCTGAACACCATAAACGTAAACGAGATCCAAGAACTTTCCAAACTTATTTGGACATATATTTATTTGTTTGAGGCAAAGTTCAGCCATTTCCTCCTGAAATACATTGTAACTATCTCTAGATGAAACTGGTACAACATCGGTGTTAATGATGTTCCGTGAAATGTGTGGTAGGTTTAAATCGCCCAAAACAATCAAAGAATCGGATGCCGTAAGCATTGCATTTACGGTCTCAAGTAAAGAAACTAGCTGCATATATACTGATACGGCAGAATTAGGAGGGATGTAGCAAAGAGCTAAATAAATATAAATCTTTCCGGCCTGTACACGTATACATTTAAATTTGGTATATTCAATGACAGGAACACTAACTTCCTCGGATGGTATCGATGAATGCACCGCAAAAAGAACGCCACCGCCGATTCTGCCCTCGCGGTCACTCCTGTGTATTTGATATTCATTTGGAAGAATTTCGGAGTTAAAAATATGAGGTTTGAGCCATGTGCGGTCAAGGAAATAATATTATAATTGCAGTCAAAACCTTTTAAATATAAGCCAGTTAATTTGGTATTCAAACCTCTAACGTTTTGATAGTAAATACTTAAATTAGACTTGCGAGTTAGTTTTTTGAATCCGAATTAAGATTAGAAATTTTAGCTACGTTATTATTACTTTTATTAGGTTTATACTCAAACTCGCGAACAAACGCCCCGGTCGGCCAAAATGAACTATTTAGTAGTGAATCAAAATCTTCGGAAGCTACATCAATTTTAAAAGATGAAATATCGCGATCGTATTTAAAATTAAATTTACGAATAAATACATCTTTAGTTCTTCAAGTCAACTCGATGACCATCCTTCAAAATTGGCCGTGTGATTAAATAGTTGAACCTTGTTTGCGCCACTTTTGGCATGGACAACACGTATAGTAGAAGAGTGTAATTGGT
>NW_016157509.1:88175-98118 GCF_001687245.7 Rhagoletis zephyria | reverse complement strand
GATGTAGACCTAGTGGATATGGCTTTAGATAGCGGAGGCTCCAATGCCTGAGGGCATAGAGAAGAAAGATTAATAAGTTCCAAAGACTGGGATGGAGGATTTTTTTTTACTAGAATCCATGGCTATCTTTTTAGGGGAACTAATAACACGCCCACCTTTATTTTCTCGGCTATCCTCAGAGTGTGGAGGGTTGTCGAGACAAGTGAAAGACCTAAACATTTTTTCGTAATGCTTAAATTTCTCAACAAGCACCGACAGATTCTTCCCGATCTCAGAAAAACCATTTCTGGACTGCCTAAAGAGTTTAAATAAATCAACTTCGGTTGATCTACATTTTTGACAAGACCAACGAAGACCCTTTCCCTCGTTAATAGCGTCTAATACTCTACCGCCCAAACCAGCACATTTTATATGGGCAATCCCATCGCAGAGCCAGAATGACGCATAGGAGTCGCTTTTAACGTGGCAATTGGTGTAAATACACGACATGTTCAAAATTATATTATTTTTAGGTTTTAGAAGCTAAAAAGCAAAACAGTTTTGAAAACGATGTATTAATCAGTGGTAAATATCAGTTGGAAAGCCACGTAGCGAACAGTTTTAAATGCACTGTATATTTGACACCTAATAAACACAACGCAAACAGCTGTGACAAAGATGAAACAGCAGAAATGACAAAAAGACAAAAATAGCAAAATCAATGCGCACAAACAAAAACAATTGTACAACAACAATATATTATATGAAACAAAATACTCGGCACATGCAATTAACATTTATTAACACTTTTTAATTTTTTACTTTATTAAGCGTAAACAGCTTTATAAAACACAAAATTTAAACAGATCACAGAAAAACACAGCTTTGACGTTTGCGTTAATGATAATTGAGTTAATACCTTTTCATGATCTTTGGGAAAATCCCTTGAGAGTTTTTCTAATACCACTTTTTTCTACTACTTGAGCTACTTTGGTCTATTTCATGGATATCGTAGTCGGACAGTTTTTCATAGAAAACGTTTTGGTTGTTTATTGTGATATTTTCATTTGTTATGTTTAGTATTCGGACTAATGGACGTTGTGAATTTGTAATTGTGTTGCTGATTATTACTCCTGGAGTAATTTCTTGGCTTGGTATAAATATTTCAGGTTCAATTGTTTATATGTTTAATTTTCTAATTACTTCTGACCTGGCTGGAATTATTATTGAATTTTCTTTGTGATAAACTCGTATAGGTATTTGTTTGTGAATTCCCGGACGTATTATGAGATAGTCATTTCCGTTAAGGAAATTTAAAATACAATTGAATGTCTTTAAGAAACCTAAGCCCAATATAGCATCATATGGTATAGGGAAATCTTCATTTACGATTTGAAATGTATGTGGTATAAGTATATTTGCTACTTGAAATTCTAAAAATGTAGTTCCTATTGACGATATTGTTCCTTGGNCAGTGTGCGTATAATTTGTTAGTTTAATTTTTTTTGTTCTGTTAACACCGCCTTGTATAAATTCGCCTTGGTACAATGTACATTGCACACAAAAGTCGATGCATCGAAAAAAATACATCGATATATCGATGTATATCGTAAGGTCCAAAACATCGGATTTTTTCGATACATCGAATAGCAAACATCGATGTTTGCTATTCGATGTATCGAAAAAATCCGATGTTTTGGACCTTACGATATACATCGATATATCGATGTATATCGTAAGGTCCAAAACATCGGATTTTTTCGATACATCGAATAGCAAACATCGATGTTTGCGATGCATCGATGTTTTCTTGCATCCCTAATTTAAAGTGCGGTGGCTACGCTCTACTGTACCTAGTGATTGATGATGATAAGCGGTGGATGTAATTTTTTGTATTTTTAATAGCTCGCAAATCTCATTTAAAATTTCATTCCTGTATTCTGTGCCCATGTCCGTTATGAGTGTCCTCATAGGGCCATAGACTAAGATTAAGGAATCAACAATTGCTTTTGCTATTATCTTTACGTCCTTTTTCGGAACTGGAACTGTTATCAAGTATTTGGTTAGTTCGCAAATAATTGTAACAGCGTATTCGTTACCACTCTGCGATTTAGGCAGAGGTCCAACCGTGTCAACAAACACTATTCCAACATAGCAGTTGGTGTTGGAGTTATTACTGTGGGTGGTTTGATGTGTCTTGTTATTTTGGCTTTTTGGCAATTCTCATATGACTTTATATATGTTTTTATGTCTTTAGTCATGTATCGCCAATAGTAATAATCAGTTAGAAAAGAATGTGACTTTTTATTTTTCAATTTTTTAAGCTCTTTGGTGAACCATAATTGTATTGGTTCTTCATGAACAATATTACGTTTTGGCACATACTTTCGAAACAAATTGAAAACAGTATCATTAAAGTGCTCAACGCTACGCTCCGCATCATCACGATATATTGGCCAAGATTCCTTTGAAAGTTCTTTGTTAATTTTCTTGAAATTTGCTTTCGCAAAAACATATCTATTACTTGAACTTGACTTATTATTATGTATTTCATTTATGATTTCATAGCATAACTCAGGAGCAGGATGGTATGCATCTTCCGGCAAAACTAGAGGATCACACCGATTAATAGAGGCCTTCTGAACACCATAAACGTAAACGAGATCCAAGAACTTTCCAAACTTATTTGGACATNTAGATTGATGGTTCACTATATTCGATGGGTTCGATGACGTTGCGGTACGGAAGGACTTCGATTTCGCTTACTAGTTGATTTATTTCCTCTTTATTTAATAGGTTACTGTTGACAACTCCTGNTCAGTTAGAAAAGAATGTGACTTTTTATTTTTCAATTTTTTAAGCTCTTTGGTGAACCATAATTGTATTGGTTCTTCATGAACAATATTACGTTTTGGCACATACTTTCGAAACAAATTGAANGTTTCCTGTGAAAATTTTCCCAGGTGGTTGCGTCCCAAAATGTTATTCGTGGCCGTCGCGATTCCATTAACAGCCTCTAATAGCTCTTGAGTTTTCTT
Organism: Rhagoletis zephyria; assembly: GCF_001687245.7. NCBI lineage: Eukaryota > Metazoa > Arthropoda > Insecta > Diptera > Tephritidae > Rhagoletis > Rhagoletis zephyria. The sequence goes on along the minus strand of NW_016157509.1, from coordinate 95,101 downwards.
GAATATTTTACAGTTTACCTTATATTGAAGGTTGTTATTGGTTACTAATGCGTATTGGCTCCGCAGGACTTCATCCCAGTCTAAGGCGTCAGGCGTGCCAGCAATCCACTTCCAGGCTGACCCAATCCAATTGATTGAACGCTTGGGTCTTTTAGGCTTAGGGCCCTTCAGCTCGTCGAGTTGAGTTTGAGTTTTCTCGAACTGATAGGTGATGACGTCAGTGATAGCGTTGGTCTTGTTCATCCTAGAGGTTTCATAGCTTAGACGATTTAAAATTGTATCATAGCGCGTCAAGTCGATCATGTGGACCAGTTTGAAATGTCCGTTGACTATCCAACCATACCCATCTCGAACAGTTAGAACAGGAGAATCTAGGTTGAATACGACGTATGCTTGTGCGGTTGCACAGAGGCAGATTCTATGAATTAGATTCGAAATTGTTAACTTAATCCTACTTTTACCTCCTAGATAGCTTAAAAAGAACATCGTAAATAATTTTCTTTTCAGGAATTGAATTTAACTTTCTTTCTTTAAATTACTTCGAAATTAAGTTTTTAAGTCAAATCGAATACAGAATGCTTTATAATTAATTATTTGGATTTTGTTTTTGAAGCGTGTATGCCGAAATGTTTAACATTAATCCTCCAGTAACAATTTAATTTAGTAATTATTTCTTAATTTCTAATACTAGTGGAAGCTTTGATATTCTCGTGCGTTTGATCCCTAAAGTCTATTAAGCCTTGGTAGTTTACCCTAGCTGTTCTGTTAAAGAATATATCTACCGGTTTCCTTTTTGTTATGGAATGGATGGTATTGTTGTACCTATCTACGACTATCGCTACCCTCTCTTTGGGAGTCATCCTAGGAAAGTCGTTAGATATGCACCGATAAATTTCAACCAGGGTTGAATGTAACCTTTCTACCTGGCCATTGGCTTCACTCCGTTGTGTGGGTGTCTGGTAAATTTCAATCCCGAGAGATCTAATGTAATTGAGAACGAGCAGAGTTAGGAATCCCCTCCCATTGTCCATGACTTAGATTTTTGGCACGGAAAAATAATGTAAAACTTCAGTAAGTTTTCTCCGGATATAAATGAATGACTTATTCTTGATAGCGAATAATTTTGCGAATTTTGAAAACTTGTCTACACTGCTCAGAAACTTCTGTTTTTCAATCTCAAAAATATCCATGTGAATGATCTCGCATGGGTAGCTGGGAATCGGTGTCGGCTGGAGGTGAGGCTTAGCCAGATGCCTGTCATATTTATTAAGCTTACACACTTCGCACTGCCTAACAGAATCCCTAATTTGCTTTGACATATCGGAAAGTAGTACTTTTCGAGAATCTGCTCTCTATTTTCCTTCGGATTTCTGTGGGCTCTGCGATGCTCTTCCTCGATTATATCGAAAATTCTATCAGGGATGGTCACGTCTTCCACTAGACGCTGAGTTATCCTGATCCTATACCTGTGGAAATTATTAGCATACACGTTTTGCAAAAATTGGAGAAATTCCTCAGGAATTTTTATGCCATTTATAACGTTAGGATTAAGGCATTCTTTAAGAATTGGAATAACGTTTGAACTTTCGATATTTGGTAAAGAAATAAAATATCTGCGGTAGCCATGATGCGGTGTGGTATAATATCGGAGTTATCCTGTTCAGCGGAGTGCACTGTTGCTACCTCATCACTATTTCCTATTTCGCTTCCTGACGGTTGAGCCACCACAGAATCCGTTAAGGAGTTCGGTCTTAAGACGGGAAAGATCATCTGCGACCACTGGCTTATAAATTATTTCACAGTTATATTCTTCGATTCGTGCTTTTCACCTCTTTAGTTTTGCATTATAATTGCGACAGCTTAAGGAAAACGTTAATGGCTGGTGATTAGTATAAATTTTGATCTTTTTGGCACCGTATAAATACGACCTCAAATTATCTAATGCCCACACTATGGCTAGCATCTCCTTTTCATTCGTAGCGTAGTTTTCCTCGGCCTTGTTTAGAGAGCGAGAAATATATGCAATTGGTTTGTCCGTACCTATATCCCCCTGGGATAGAACTGCACCAATTGCATAGTTCGACGCATCAGTGGTCAAATTAAAAGGCTTACCAAAATAAGGAAACGCCAAGACATCAGCGGAAGTTAGCATACGTTTTAGGTCACCGAAGGCTTGCAAAGCCGCACTGTCAAGTTGTATTGCTACTTTCCTCGATGCACTGGCTTTTATTTGTGCATTTTTTCCCGCGCGTTAGATTTGTCAATGGCTTATGGTCTGATTATGCATACTTCGCATAACTTCGCACAACTTCGCATTAACTTCAAACTGTAATTTCGTATGTACTTTGTATGTATTCCATTACCCAGAAATTAGCAGAACTTTTAGAAACTTAGCGATCTGTTGAGTTTAGATTTTGCTTCACATTTTCTTAAGTTACATTTTTAGTGCACTGGTACAAACAGTTGTGCGAAGTTATGCGAAGTATGCATAATCAGACCCTTAGCTATTTTTGCGTAGTCACGAACGAACTTCCGATAGTAGGAGGTCATTCCCAAAAAACTTTTCAGATCTTTCAAATTGGATGGTGGCAAAATTAAATTCATAGCCTCAACTATTTTTGCGTCCGGACGAAATCCTTCGGGAGTAACTAAATAGCCAAGGAATTCAACTTCCTTTTCGAAAAAAACTTGTTTTGTCTAAGTTTACGTTTAAATTTGCCTCTAAGAGTCTTGAAAAAACCTTTTCTGCGTTATCTAAATGTTCGTCCGCGCCTTTTCCAAATACTATAATATCATCAATATAGACATAGCATATTTTTCCAATATATTGTTTCAATACATCGTCAATCATTCTATGGAAAATAGCGGGCGCATTTTTCAGTCCAATGGGTAGACGTAGGCACTCGTATTTTCCGTTCATCGTTGAAAAAGCGGTTTTAGATATGTCTGAGTCCTTCATTGGTATCTGGTGGAAACCAGACGTTAAGTTTATCGTAGTATAATAATTAGCCTGTCCGAGGCTACAAAGCGTCGCGTTAATATCAGGGATAGGATACGTGTCCGCTATTGTCAATGCGTTCAGCCTCTTATAGTCGATCACCATTCGATATTGCTTTTCCCCATTTGCCTTTGGTTTTTTGGCACTACCCAAATTGGTAAGTTATAAGGACTTTTTGATGGTCGGATAACACCCATCGGAAAGCAGCCTATTAACCTGCCTCTCGACTTCGTCCCTCATACACGCTGGGTATGGATAGCTTTTGCTGTATATTGGCTCGGGGGTGGAGGTTTTTATTTCGGCGCGAACGCTTGTGTCTATAAGCTCGTTCCCATTCAAAGGCTCGAAAAGATTGGAATATTTCTTTAACAGAATGTGTATTGTTTGTGAACTTCAGGAGGCATTTCCTTTCCTAATGTAAAATTAACATTACATTATTAGTAAGTTATCCTTCCTATATATTACAGCACCCAACTCTCTTAGTGTGTCATCGCTGATGATTCCACTGAAACCACTTAGAGTTGGTAACACAAAGAATTCGAACACACTTGAGTTGCCTACATTTTCAAATAACTTAACTTTTACTTTTTCCTTTACAGGAACGGAACCTCCAACAGATGCTACGTTAAAAGTTTATTCACCGGTATTGTTTTGGTCGCTATATCCTGTCTAATGAAATTCTTATTCGCACCGGTGTCGACTAAGAAATCGAGCGCGCGACCATCGGGCAGCGTATATTCTAAGTATGGTATGCTAGATGAGCGGAGGATAGAAAATCCTCGGAAATTTCGTCTTTTGTGGGTTCTTGGTCTTCGTCCTGTGCCTCACCTTCATCTGGGATGGTATTAAACAGTCTTTGCTGATTCCGAGGTAAATTGTCAGAGTGGGCACCGCGTTTGAAGGGGTTTGGCCTGTTTATATAATTAACGTTACGCGTTTGTACCGAAGGATCTACCTATGAGGAGAACTGATGGTTTCTTCTTCTTCTTTATTGGCGCTGTAACCGCCTAAGCGATTTTGGCCGAGTCCAAAACAGCACGCCAGTCATTTCTCTTCTGTGCTAACTGACGTCAATTGGAAATGCCAAGTGAAGCCAAGTCCTTCTCCACCTGGTCTTTTCAACGCAGAGGAGGCCTTCCTCTTCCTCTGTTACCAGCATCGCGGCCCGCGTTGAATATTTTCAGAGCAGGTGCGCTTCTGTCCACTCGAACGACATGGCCAAGCCAGCGGAGCCGCTGAATTTTAATTCGCTGCACTATGTCTATATCGTTGTAAAGCTCATACAGACGTTAAATCGTCTGCGATATTCGCCATCACCGACGCGTAAAGGTCCGTAAATCTTTCGCAGAATCTTTCTCTCGAAAACTCCAAGAGCCGTCTCATCAGATGCTTTCATTGTCCATGCCTCCGCGCCATACACCAGCACAGGCATGATGAGTGACTTATAGAGTGTGATCTTTGTACGACGAGAGAGGACTTTACTTCTCAATTGCCTACTCAGCCCAAAGTAGCACTTGTTGGCAAGAGTGATTCTCCGTTGGATTTCAAGGCTGACATTATTATTGGTGTTAATGCTGGTTCCCAAATAAACGAAGTCGTCTACTTTTTCAAACTTGTAACTGTCAACAGTGACGTGGGTGCCAAGACGCGTATGCTCTGACTATTTTTGTTATGACAGGAGATTCTTCGTTTTGTCTTCGTTCACCACCAGACCTATTCGCTTTGCTTCCCTATCCAATCCCGAGAAGGCAGAACAGACGTAGCCCTTGTTTTTACCGATAATATCGATGTCGTCGGCATACGCCAGCAATTGTACGCTCTTATAAAGTATTGTGCCTGAGCGGTTCAGTTATGCGGCTCTTATTATCTTCTCCAACACCAGATTAAGGAAATCACATGAAATGGAGTCCCCTTGTCTGAAACCTCGTTTGGTATCAAACGGCTCGGAGAGGTCCTTCCCTATTCTGACGGAGCTGGTGGTATTGCTCAACGTCATTTTACACAGCCGTATTAGTTTCGCGGGGATACCAAATTCAGACATCGCGGCATAAAGGCAACTTCTCTTCGTGCTGTCGAAAGCGGCTTTGAAATCGACAAATAGATGGTGTGTGTCGATCCTATTCTCGCGGGTCTTTTCCAAGATTTGGCGTATTGTGAATACCTGATCTATGGTGGATTTTCCAGGCCTAAAGCCACACTGATAAGGTCCAATCAGCTCGTTGACGGTGGGCTTCAGTCTTTCGCACAATACGCTCGATAAGACCTTGTAACCTATGCTTAGAAGGCTAATTCCGCGGTAGTTGGCGCGTATGGCGGGGTCGCCTTTCTTGTGGATTGGGCAGAGCACACTTAAATTCCAGTCGTCGGGCATGCGTTCATCTGACCATATTCTGCATACGAGCTGATGCATGCACCTCATCAGCTCCTCGCCGCCGTACTTGAAAAACTCGGCTGGCAGGCCGTCAGCTCCAGCAACTTTGTTCTTTTTCAGCCGCGTAATCGCTATTCGTACCTCGTCATAGTCAGGTGGTGGGACAGCTATTCCATCATCTTTGAATGGGGACTCGGGTTCGTCTTCTTCACTACTCTCTGCGCTGCTACCATTCAGTAGGTTGTAAAAGTGTGCCCTCCACAATTTAAGTATACTCTGAACATCGATCACTAGGTCGCCATTGTTGTTCTTACAGGAGTTCGCCCCGGTCTTGAAACCTTCCGTAAGTCGCCTAACCCTCTGGTAGAATTTTCGGGCGTTCTTCCTGTCGGCGAGCATATCAAGCTCTTCGCACTCACGTATTTCGGCCTTCCTCTTCTTATTGCGGAAAATACGTATCGCTTCCTCTTCAGTTCCCTATAACGGTCCCACATGGCTCGCGTTGCGCCCGATCGCAGCCTCAGTCCATTATCGGACGTTTCGTCGAGGAGGCTGAATTTTCCGACAGTGGCGCGAAAGATCCCTTCCTTGCCCGCCTTGGCATTAAATCGATTTTGACATCGCTCATATGTACGTTCCAAGCGCTCATGGAATATATCCTTGGACGCCTCATCCTTCTCTTCCGTTGGGGCATGGGCGCAGATGAGCGAGATGTTGAAGAATCTAGTTTTTATGCGGATTGTGGCTAGACGTTCGTCCACCGGGATGAACGCCAGTACTCGGCGACGAATCCAACACCGAATTTGCGCTCCTTTACGTGGCAACTGTAGTAGACGTCGGAAGGCTTCACGCTTACTCTTCCTTGCCGGATGGCGGTGATGTCAGCCTTTGTCTTCCCGAGGGCATCAACCAGCCGGGCAGAGGCACCTTCCCCTTTAAGGGTCCGGATATTCCAGGTGCATACCCTTCAATCATAGTCCTTTATACGTTTGCCGTGGTCGTCATCAGAAAAAGGGGGTCTCATCCGAGGCTGTTTTTTCTTTTCATTGGGCGGAGTTTTAACGTGGCGGGACCCAAACCCAGCGCACACGAAGTTTTACGCCTTCTCACTTTAGCTCGCTCCCAAACGCACTGGGTTACCATCAAACACTTGTAGTACCTTGACACAGTCAGGAAGCCTACTAATATCGCGTATTTCTGCTTCAGTCGTGGTGGCTTGAGCCACTACCTCCTCTGGTGGTTCTACTGGGCCACTAGTTCCTAGTGTGGTAGCCCTGGAGCTAGCGTCTATACGCGCCACGCGCCTTTCTAGAATGTTTATCTTCTCCAGAAGGGCGTTGACAGCCCCAGTTAAATTTGTGATAGTGGTCCTCAAGCCCTCCATCCTAGAAATAGCAAAAAGATAAATTCGTGGTAATATACTTACAATACACGGAGAATTGGTAATCGGTAGTCAGTCTGATCCCTTGATTAAATTATTCCTTAAATTGTTTAATTGGTCTATATCCTTTAATTTATGACTTTATTAGTCCTTTTTTCCGTATATGTTTATTCTTT
>NW_016157509.1:88029-88150 GCF_001687245.7 Rhagoletis zephyria | reverse complement strand
CATCAAGCTCTTCGCACTCACGTATTTCGGCCTTCCTCTTCTTATTGCGGAAAATACGTATCGCTTCCTCTTCAGTTCCCTATAACGGTCCCACATGGCTCGCGTTGCGCCCGATCGCAGC
>NW_016157509.1:87623-87895 GCF_001687245.7 Rhagoletis zephyria | reverse complement strand
AGATGTTGAAGAATCTAGCTTTGATGCGGATTGTGGCTAGACGTTCGTCCACCGGGGTGAACGCCAGTACTCGGCGACGGAGTCTCTCTCCTACCACGAATCCAACACCGAATTTGCGCTCCTTTACGTGGCAACTGTAGTAGACGTCGGAAGGCTTCACGCTTACTCTTCCTTGCCGGATGGCGGTGATGTCAGCCTTTGTCTTCCCGAGGGCATCAACCAGCCGGGCAGAGGCACCTTCCCCTTTAAGGGTCCGGATATTCCAGGTGCAT
>NW_016157509.1:63694-87613 GCF_001687245.7 Rhagoletis zephyria | reverse complement strand
TTTTTCAGCCGCGTAATCGCTATTCGTACCTCGTCATAGTCAGGTGGTGGGACAGCTATTCCATCATCTTTGAATGGGGACTCGGGTTCGTCTTCTTCACTACTCTCTGCGCTGCTACCATTCAGTAGGTTGTAAAAGTGTGCCCTCCACAATTTAAGTATACTCTGAACATCGATCACTAGGTCGCCATTGTTGTTCTTACAGGAGTTCGCCCCGGTCTTGAAACCTTCCGTAAGTCGCCTAACCCTCTGGTAGAATTTTCGGGCGTTCTTCCTGTCGGCGAGCATATCAAGCTCTTCGCACTCACGTATTTCGGCCTTCCTCTTCTTATTGCGGAAAATACGTATCGCTTCCTCTTCAGTTCCCTATAACGGTCCCACATGGCTCGCGTTGCGCCCGATCGCAGCCTCAGTCCATTATCGGACGTTTCGTCGAGGAGGCTGAATTTTCCGACAGTGGCGCGAAAGATCCCTTCCTTGCCCGCCTTGGCATTAAATCGATTTTGACATCGCTCATATGTACGTTCCAAGCGCTCATGGAATATATCCTTGGACGCCTCATCCTTCTCTTCCGTTGGGGCATGGGCGCAGATGAGCGAGATGTTGAAGAATCTAGTTTTTATGCGGATTGTGGCTAGACGTTCGTCCACCGGGATGAACGCCAGTACTCGGCGACGAATCCAACACCGAATTTGCGCTCCTTTACGTGGCAACTGTAGTAGACGTCGGAAGGCTTCACGCTTACTCTTCCTTGCCGGATGGCGGTGATGTCAGCCTTTGTCTTCCCGAGGGCATCAACCAGCCGGGCAGAGGCACCTTCCCCTTTAAGGGTCCGGATATTCCAGGTGCATACCCTTCAATCATAGTCCTTTATACGTTTGCCGTGGTCGTCATCAGAAAAAGGGGGTCTCATCCGAGGCTGTTTTTTCTTTTCATTGGGCGGAGTTTTAACGTGGCGGGACCCAAACCCAGCGCACACGAAGTTTTACGCCTTCTCACTTTAGCTCGCTCCCAAACGCACTGGGTTACCATCAAACACTTGTAGTACCTTGACACAGTCAGGAAGCCTACTAATATCGCGTATTTCTGCTTCAGTCGTGGTGGCTTGAGCCACTACCTCCTCTGGTGGTTCTACTGGGCCACTAGTTCCTAGTGTGGTAGCCCTGGAGCTAGCGTCTATACGCGCCACGCGCCTTTCTAGAATGTTTATCTTCTCCAGAAGGGCGTTGACAGCCCCAGTTAAATTTGTGATAGTGGTCCTCAAGCCCTCCATCCTAGAAATAGCAAAAAGATAAATTCGTGGTAATATACTTACAATACACGGAGAATTGGTAATCGGTAGTCAGTCTGATCCCTTGATTAAATTATTCCTTAAATTGTTTAATTGGTCTATATCCTTTAATTTATGACTTTATTAGTCCTTTTTTCCGTATATGTTTATTCTTTTAAAATTGTTTATTGTTCTTTGGAGGTTTACACTTTTATTTTCATAACTTGTCCACTCTTTTCACACTACTGGGTCCCTGCTCGGGCGCCAGTTACGGACGTTCAGTCCGTATAAGTCAAAAAAAATAATTGGGCCAGCCGCCCAAAAGGAAACACAGACTGGTTAAGAATTCACTTAGGTTTTATTAACACTTAACTTCTTACGACTAAGTCTAACACTAAACGTACTGTATGATAACCCGTCCCGAACTCGACTTACTGCACGTTGTGGCCGTTGCTTGCTTCCCACCTTCGTTCTCTGGCAGGGACGCAATGGTTGCGTAACATGTTTACAACCCATTGTCAGAGACTGGATTTGGCCTTGACTTCCCACGGGTGCATTATGGAATGCAGGTGGCAATGTCTCCCGTTAAACTATATGGTGAAATTAGAATATACTGACACTGCGGCACGTGTAACGGCCAACCGTGGGAGCGTCGCAACAAATGCGACTGGTGCGTATTAACTTATATATATAAAATGCAAGCTCCACAGGTTATCCAAAAATTGTCAGATTTCAAATCGGTGAAGTAGGTGCTAAAATATAAGCGTTTAAACATTTTCTTGACTCACTCTCAACGTATCTATATCAGGGACCGAAAATAATCGTTATCATGAAGGATTTTTATTTAAAAATCATTGAATAATCGTTATTTTACGATTTTTATTTTTTCGATCAAAGATAATCGTTATTCTTGGATTTATATTTTTTCGATCATTTTTAATCGTTATTTTATGATTTTGATTTTTTCGAACAAAAATAATTTTTATTCTTTGATTTTTATTTTTTCGATCATTTATAATCGTTATTTTATGATTTTTATTTTTTCGATCATTTTTAATCGTTAGCTTAGGATTTTTATTTTTTCGATCATCTTTAATCGTTACTTTATGATTTTTATTTTTTCGATCATTTTTAATCGTTAGCTTAGGATTTTTATTTTTTCGATCATCTTTAATCGTTACTTTATGATTTTTATTTTTTCGATCATTTTTAATCGTTATTTTATGATTTTAATTTTTTCGATTAAACTCGTCCAATCTTATAAAACAAAAAAAAAATGTTTGTCCATAATTAAAGCAACAAATGCAAATTTCAGCATGGACTTAGCCAGGTAGGGGGTGCTCGAGGAAAATTAAAACAAAACGGATATTAGTCATTGTACGAGATTGCATTCCTTATATCAGTGATAGTGTATTTACTAAATATTAACTCTAAAAGTATTTAAGATATTATCTTATTATTTTAAACGAGCAACTCTTGTATATATATGTATATATCCATAGGGTTCTCGGAAACGGCTCTAACGGTTTTGATGAAATTTTGTACGCAGATAGTGTTTCGGACTCTAAGGATATCTGAATAGGAATTATTTCCGAGAAGGCTCGTATAAGGTTGCCACCTATTAGAAATTAGTTTCAAATTGATTAAAACATCATAATATGGGTATCAAATGGTACGTATTTTAAAGATCTTTAATTCAAAAATATTTTTAATAAGGTTGCCACCTATTTTGAATCGCATATTTATTTACTTTTTTGTTTAGAAAAAAAGGTAAATTATTACTATTCATGGGTACCAAGAGAAGGTTCTTAAACAATGGTTTCCCTATATACAAAATGTTATCTCTTAGGATAATAGTGTAAGGTTGCCACTTATTTTTGATTCTACACAATTTATCTAAAACATCGCAATATGGATATCAAATGAAAGGTATTGTTGGGAACTTTGGTCAGAACTCAGGGTTGCTACGCTTCATGATTTCTATCAAATTTTTTTTTGGATACATAGTACATATACGATCAAGATATGTACCATTCATTCCAGCGTATTTCGGAATAGGGTTTCCACATAAATTTTGGAGTAAGAAATTTACTTAATAGATATCGAAATCCTATTTTTTTGTTTATTTTCAAAATATTTTTTAAAGCTATGCAAATCTTGAAAACTTTAAAAAGTATATGCACTCCGGGCAAAGCTCGGTCAACCTGGTACTGTTATAGTAAATAAGCAAATATTATGTACTTACGAAATTTTGTCACTAAATACCGAGTATGATATCATCTACATACTGTATTTGTACTAAATGAGTAAATGTACATATGTAAGGTATTTGAGTGTGATAGTTCCATATCTTCCTTGGAACCCCTTTAATTTAGAGGTTAAAACACCATTTTCAATTCCAGCTACACCGCTTTACGTAAAAAATGCAAACTTCTGAATAAGGTTGCCATCTTTCTTAAAAAAAATTTTTAGTTATATATATTTATTAAGTAAAATATTGCAACGCGTTTAGCGATTGAAGGACATTTAAAGGTACTTTTAACCAAAAGTAATAATTTCGAATAGGGTCGCCAACTACTTAAAAATGTCAATTATATGTTATGTATATATTAAAAGCCTTTGGCTGTTGCTACCTTTTAAAAAAATAAATTCAAATTATTTAAAAAAATAAGTCAGTTATTACAACATGGATATCAATCGGAATGGTTTTGAAAAGCTTTATTTATTAATTTAACTTAAAAGGGTTGTAATCCGTTTAAAAAATCAACTCCAATTTGAATACGGGGAATTAGCTAATAGAAATATGTATTACCATATAGGTGCCAGACGAAAGGGGTTGAGGAAGGGGTAGTTTGAAAATAATTTGCCACCTGTTTGAAAAGTCGAATTTAGTTAACTTGTACATAAGTTATGTGAAATTTAAAAATATTGGTGTCAAACGATGGAGTGTTAGGAAATCTTTAGTTTGAGCAATTTAAATGTTGGAAGGGGTATGTGGCAAAAAGTAAAATTAAATTTAATAATTTTGGGCGTTATGCTTCCAAGAATAGAGATGTTGTGTTGTATTTTGACGGGAAATCTTTGCACGCCCTGGTCAAACACAGTATAAATAATGAGGGCTCAAATTTTCAGGGATTTTTTTTAGGTATTCTCACAAAATTTCGAGGTGAGAGGGCAAAGAAATATTCGCTGAAAAAAAGCACCCTAATATATATACATATGTATGTACATACCTAGCTAGTAAGTATACATACAATTACTCCAACTTTTCACTAATTGTTCCCATTAAAACCACGAGGTTAAGCTGTTGGCTTTGAGCAGTGGCTTAAGTAAGCGAACTAGAGTTAGTTCAATCAATTCAATATATGTATATACGCTGTTGAGTGATCAGGTCACTTTCATACACGTGTTTTAGTACTTTCATCTCGCTTCTCTAAATTAAAACGTTTTTCAAATGGGTCGAAAAAGAAATGTTATATTACCCGAATACTTCTTCACTGTTGGAGATAAAGCGGAGTGCAAGGCATGCGACTGAAAATTTAACGCTATGTCAACGACAAATTTAGGACGAGATTTCAGAGCAAACCATTCTGACTTCCACTTTGAGTATACCTTAGACCAGGCGCTCCCAAAGTGGGTGCCAATCGTATGCCAGGGGTGTCGCTAGTGGCTAGAGTACACTAGTGGTGCGGGCAAATTCTTTAAACTTTCCATATACACCGCAAGCGGTTTGATTAAACTTCAACATGGCGGCCGGAAAATCAAAAAATTTTTATTTTTATTAAAATTACCTTCAGCGGCTCGTCAAACCATATACATAACACAAATGGCTTACTGTAAAGTGATATTTCGGTTGGTTTGTCCAGCCGCTTGTATGGTATATTTCGCTCTTAAGCGTAGTTCCCCTGTACGTTTTTGCCAATGAAAAATTCAATCAGAAAATTTTCAAAAAAATAGCCGAAAACGTACCCGTACGGACTTAATATTCTTCTCGTGTTAGTGAGGTCGCAATGCAAATCGAAGAAGACATTTTTATGAGCGAAGTACTTGAGACTTACACCACTGGCGACGAAATTTTTAAAGCTATCTACAAATTTGTACAGAAAAATGGTTTAAAATGGAGCAAGTGTGCGGATATTTGCAGTGGTTGTATAAACGAAAGGAGCGATGTCTAGGATGAAGAGGCAGAAAACGCTACGAGAAGTCACTGTATGATCCGTCGGTATTCCCTGGGGACTACCCGCGAATGGAATGCGAAAAAATGGAAAAATGAAGCCCCTGCATGAGCTACCAAGACTAAAAGAAATCCTTGATTCTCGGGTCGAACCAATTGTCAAAACATTGTATGGATAACGTTCGAAAATACAACACCTTATTTCAAATGACCTCTTTTGGCGCAAATGAAGTAGTAGAAGGAAATTTCATGCCGACATTTAAAACTCAAGGGCAAGTCTACCACCGCATCGGATCGTTACTTCCTACGAATGGAAATACTCTAAAATTTTTGCAGATTTATTTTGTTTCGGAGACCGATCAATTTTCAACGCGATTAAGGATGATACCCAACCTTAAAGCAGAGGCAATAGAAATAGTTAAAGAAGTTCGAGCTTCAAATATAATTTGGAAAACAATGCTTTGAATGGAACCGATGATTTCCGTTTAGTTATACACGCTAATCGCCCAGTCTATACTGATCATAGGGGACGGTACAACATCCCGATAGTTGATGAGGTTGCAGTGCTCTTGGTGAATGAGGATCAGGGCCCAAGAGACATAGTCTTGCATTCCCGAGATGGACAATTAAAACGAGTTTCTGAATTACATTGTGCGTACGATCCTTTACAGTACCCTTTGATTTTTACATCAGGCGATGACGGTTATCACGTCAATATTCCACAACAAAATACTTCGAATCGCAATTAGCCAAAAACTGGGTCGTGTATGCAATACTATTCCTACCGTTTTATGATTAGAGAAAACAGTTTAAATGACATGCACTTTTTTAAAAATCTACTTAATCAGTATTGTGTAGATATGATGGCTAAGATGATAACCGGAAGATTAAATTTCATCCGATGCAATCAAAAGAACTTGCGTTCCGACGAGTATATACATCTTAAGGATGCAATAAATCTCGATGCCAACGCAAATGCTACAAACCTTGGACATAAGGATCATCTCGATACATGCACGAAAAAAACGCAGGATGCTATGACTTATGTGCGCAACTGTGGTCGCAATGGTGCAATCCTGATTGGCAGGTAATCAAATCGCTAGAGTTTTCTATCTTAAAATGAAAAGGCTTATGTATATAATTACAAAAAAAAGCATTTTTGGCGATGTTAAATGTCACATTCTCTCAGTAGAGTGGCGAAAACGAGGCTTACCACACTGTCATATTCTTCTGTGGCTACAAACAAAAATTCAACCACACGAAATCGATGATATCATTTGCGCAGTATTACCTGATAGAGATCGCGATCCGCTGTTATTCGAAATTGTGTGCAAAAATATGGCACATGGTCCGTACGGAGAACATAATAGTCGTCACCTTGCATGCTGGAAGGTATATTAATGTTACATTTGAATGCTACTGCGAAAATAATTTATGTACATTTACCCTGGGATTCAGTAATTCAGTCTTATCTCAAGTCACTAAATTTGAGATTATCAATTAGTGACTATTTTTGTGACTTGAGACGATTTGGGTATTCAGAAGGAGAGAGTCACAAAAAGTTCACCAAAAATGTGTGGTGAAAGCAAACACAGACAATCAACTGATAGTGTTTATGTATGCCTTTTGCCCGCACCGCTCAAAGAGTCGCAATGGCCGAGTGGTCAAAGCATTAGGCTGGCAGCCGAGAGGGTCCGGATTCAAGTCCTCCTCTGCCGTAGAGGATTTTTTATTTTTTTTTTTTATTTTTTTTTTTTTATTTTTTTAAGAATCTTTAGATTTTAATGTTTTAAAAACAATAAATTTAATTTTTTCAATACATTTTTATGATATTAAAGCATATTTATTTATTAATTTATTTATTTAGTCAATGAAACAATATTTCTTACTGACTAGTAGATAAATGGTTTTGCTAATGCTAGTACAATATTAACATTACAAAGTATTGTGAAGGAGATTTAAAAAAGCTTGTTTTATCATAGAGAAAGCAATTGTGATTCCTTCCGATAATATATTAAGTTCTCGCATAGATCTCGCCAAGGGAGCATTACCGGCAAATCTTGTCTTGACTTTTGCCAAGTAAAATGGATATATAGCAAACGTCAAGCTGTGAGGTTGTACTTTATTGTGCTCTGATTTTGGCTTTCTACTTACTAAGTTCATTGTGCTAATTCTGTGTTAAAGTAGTGATAAAAAGTGTTTATGAGCATCAGAGTGTGGAATAATTGAAGCTAAGTGAAAGTTATTGGTTTTATATTAAAGTAAATTTAATTAAATTTCACTAGCATACATTCTAATTTTGCCGAGTCATTTGTTGCTATCATTGTTGTTGTATCCTTTGTAGTTAACTGAATTCATTTTGTTTTTGCACATTTGTTCTACTCTTTTTGTTTACTTCTTCTAGTAATTCTTGTCACAGCTGTTTGCGTTGCGTTTATTAAGTGTCATAATTACAGTGATACTCAAACTGTTCGCTACATTTATTTAAAGCTATTTACATCAGCTCCTTAATTGTTATAATTTATTTTGTTAGTCTTTTATTAACGAGTGTATTACATAAATCTTTCAATATGAAGTGTGATCTTGATACTTGCCAAATTAAAAGCGATTCTGAACGCTAGTTATCGTGCTGGCTGTGTGATGGTATTTACCATCTGAAATGTGCTGGTTTGACGGGAAGAATTCTGGACGCTATTAATGATGGCAAGGGCCTTCGCTGGTCTTGCGTAAAGTGCAGGTCAACCGAAGTTGATCTTTTCAAACTGTTTAGGCAAATCAGAAATGGTTTTACAGAAATAGGAAGATAATTGTCGGTACTGAGAGAAAAATTTAAGCATTATGAAAATATGTTTAAATCATTCAAATGCTTAGATAACTTGCAATCTGTTAAGGATATCCGTGTGTCTATACGTAAGCGCCTTCACAGTCCATCTAAGGAAATTGGTGCCGTTGCACG
This sequence comes from Rhagoletis zephyria, assembly GCF_001687245.7. Lineage (NCBI taxonomy): Eukaryota > Metazoa > Arthropoda > Insecta > Diptera > Tephritidae > Rhagoletis > Rhagoletis zephyria. The sequence continues at coordinate 79,214 of NW_016157509.1, read as the reverse complement.
TCAGAATAATCTACCGACGGACTTAATTAATTTATCCTCTCCGTGTCCTCCAGCATCAGAATCCCCAGCCTCAATAGACCGTGTAACGAAATCTGCTTCGGATAATAAAGAGCCTGAAGTATCTTCCCCTTCACCCATTGAAGTGGTGGCATCATCTTCAAAGCCTCCACCGCCTTCCCTATCCTGAACTACTAACGCAGAAACTCAACCCCCTCCACCGGTAGTCCAGTCTGATACGAGGAAACTAGTTGTGGTTCCGCCAAAGAGACTCGAAGATTGCGCCTGGGTACATTGAAGCTTATCCGTTCCAAGAGATAGTGGCAATCGACGACACCTTGAATAACATTAAATGTAAAGGTTAAAGAAAGGTTAGAGCTCCGGTTTTCTAAAGATTGTAAGTTTATCAGCTTGAGGCGCGAAGCGTACGAAGGAACAGGACTTTCAAATTTCAGTGACCGAAGAACATACTTAAGAAAAACTTTTTGTATACGTTCCAGTCTTTTTATAAAAATTTGGCTATGTGGTTTCCAAACGAATACGGCATATTCGAGATGAGAACGCACTAAACTTATAAGTAACGCTTTGAAAGTATATGGGTCAGAGAAATTAGTGCTATTACGACGTACAAAACCAAGTACTGAGTATGCTTTCGCAATTACATAGTTAACATGGTTATTAAATGAAAGTTTCAAAAGTCAAATATAACCCCTAGATTTTTAATTTCGCCGAAATTATTGAGAATATGATTCGATATGCAATAAGACGTATTGCGAACATTCTATTCGAAAAGATCGTATTTATGGTCCGATTCGCTTAAAATTTGGAACGTAGTAGTTTTCTAGTAGCACGCGCTTTGTTGTTGGAAAAGCAACCAAGCAACTTTACACCTAAAATGCCACAAGCAGTGAGCTCTGCTATTGCTCGACCTTCTGCCGCTAACAGGCCAACCTAATATTCACAGCTTGCGTTTTGGTACGCACGCCGTTGAATTTGTTTTTCTGCGTCACCCGAAATTGGCTTGCGTGCGTTTGCATTTCATTTACTTGGAAACTGAATTAGCTTCATACGTACGCCGTTTAATTTCGGTTACAAGTTGTATATGCATGAGAAATTTTTGACAGTAAATTGGCGGCGTGCTTGAATATTAGGTTGGACTGTAATGTTTGTGTACAGCACACAGCACAAAGTCTGCGTGCTGCATTTGCTTTGACTTTTTTTTAGTTTTAGTGAATGCATAGGTAATATTTATTTACCGCTACTTGGTGCCGACTTCATGCTGCCAACACTTCTTTTGAATTGGATTTTGACGTGTACATATGATTACGCAATTAGTGTTTAGGTTAGTATTATTCGCATTCGCGGATTGAATCGTTCTCTTAGTTCTTTGGCCAATAATTAAAAATGCGGTATGCCTAAAGTGCGAACAAAGCTCAACAGGAAAACTCCTTCCGCGTACAGAGTAAAACGCAATGCAAATCGAAGAAGAAATTTTTATGAGCGAAGTACTTGAGACTTACACCACTGGCGACGAAATTTTTAAACCTATCGACAAATTTGTACAGAAAAATGGTTTAAAATGGAGCAAGTGTGCGGATATTTGCAGTGGTTGTATAAACGAAAGGAGCGATGTCTAGGATGAAGCAAGAGGCAGAAAACGCTACGAGAAGTCACTGTATGATCCATCGGTATTCCCTGGGGACTACCCGCGAATGGAATGCGAAAAAATGGAAAAATGAAGCCCCTGGACTTTGTTGCGCTGGCGGAAAAGTTAAGCTACCAAGACTAAAAGAAATCCTTGATTCTCGGGTCGCACCAATTGTCAAAACATTGTATGGATAACGTTCGAAAATACAACACCTTATTTCAAATGACCTCTTTTGGCGCAAATGAAGTAGTAGAAGGAAATTTCATGCCGACATTTAAAACTCAAGGGCAATTCTACCACCGCATCGGATCGTTACTTCCTACGAATGGAAATACTCTAAAATTATTGCAGATTTATTTTGTTTCGAAGACCGATCAACTTTCAACGCGATTAAGGATGATACCCAACCTTAAAGCAGAGGTAATAGAAATAGTTAAAGAAGTTCGAGCTTCAAATATAATTTGGAAAACAATGCTTTGAATGGAACCGATGATTTCCGTTTAGTTATACACGCTAATCGCCCAGTCTATACTGATCATAGGGGACGGTACAACATCCTGATAGTTGATGAGGTTGCAGTGCTCTTGGTGGATGAGGATCAGGGCCCAAGATACATAGTCTTGCATTGCCGAGATGGACAATTAAAACGAGTTTCTGAATTACATTGTGCGTACGATCCTTTGCAGTACCCTTTGATGTTTCCATCAGGCGATGACGGTTATCACGTCAATATTCCACAACAAAATACTTCGAATCGCAATTAGCCAAAAACTGTGCCCTGTATGCAATACTATTCCTACCGTTTTATGATTAGAGAAAACAGTTTAAATGACATGCACTTTTTTAAAAATCTACTTAATCAGTATTGTGTAGATATGATGGCTAAGATGATAACCGGAAGATTAAATTTCATCCGATGCAATCAAAAGAACTTGCGTTCCGACGAGTATATACATCTTAAGGATGCAATAAATCTCGATGCCAACGCAAATGCTACAAACCTTGGACATAAGGATCATCTCGATACATGCACGAAAAAAACGCAGGATGCTATGACTTATGTGCGCAACTGTGGTCGCAATGGCAGGTAATCAAATCGCTAGAGTTTTCTATCTTAAAATGAAAAGGCTTATGTATATAATTACAAAAAAAAGCATTTTTGGCGATGTTAAATGTCACATTCTCTCAGTAGAGTAGCAAAAACGAGGCTTACCACACTGTCATATTCTTCTGTGGCTACAAACAAAAATTCCTGATAAAAATCGCGATCCGCTGTTATTCGAAATTGTGTGCCAAAATATGGCACATGGTCCGTGCGGAGAACATAATAGTCGTCACCTTGCATGCTGGAAGGTATATTAATGTTACATTTGAACGCTACTGCGAAAATAATTTATGTACATTTACCCTGGGATTCAGTAATTCAGTCTTATCTCAAGTCACTAAATTTGAGATTATCAATTAGTGACTATTTTTGTGACTTGAGACGATTTGGGTATTCAGAAGGAGAGAGTCACAAAAAGTTCACCAAAAATGTGTGGTGAAAGCAAACAAAGACAATCAACTGATAGTGTTTATGTATGCCTTTTGCCCGCGCTGCTCAAAGAGTCGCAATGGCCGAGTGGTCCAAGCATTAGACTGGCAGCCGAGAGGGTCCGGGTTCAAGTCCTTCTCGGCCGTAGAGGATTCTTTATTTATTTTTTATTTAGTATTTTTTATTTTATATTAGTTTTATTTTTTTTAAGAATCTTTAGATTTTAATGTTTTAAAAACAAAAATTAAATTTTTTCAATATATTTTTATGATATTAAAGCATATTTATTTATTTATTTAGTCAATGACACAATATTTCTTACTGACTAGTAGATAAATGGTTTTGCTAATGCTAGTACAATATTAACATTACAAAGTATTGTGAAGGAGATTTAAAAAAGCTTGTTTTGTCATAGAGAAAGCAATTGTGATTCTTTCCGATAATATATTAACTTCTCGCATAGATCTCGCCAAGGGAGCATTACCGGCAAGTCTTGTCTTGACTTTTGCCAAGTAAAATGGATAAGAGACTCGAAGATTGCGCCTGGGTACATTGAAGCTTATCCGTTCCAAGAGATAGGGGCAATCGACGACACCTTGAATAACATTAAATGTAAAGGTTAAAGAAAGGATAGATCTCCGGCTTTCTAAAGATTGTAAGTTTATCAGCTTGAGACGCGAAGCGTACGAAGGAACAGAACTTTCAAATTTCAGTGACCGAAGAGCATACTTAAGAAAAACTTTTTGTATACGTTCCAGTCTTTTTATAAAAAGTTGGCTATGTGGTCTCCAAACGAATACGGCATATTCGAGATGAGAACTCACTTAACTTATAAATAACGCTTAGAAACTATATGGGTCAGAGAAATTAGTGCTATGACGACGTACAAAACCAAGTACTGAGTATGCTTTCGCAATAACATAGTTAACATGGTTATTAAATGAAAGTTTCGGGTCAAATATAACCCCTAGACCTTTAATTTCGCCGACATTATTGAGAATATGATTCGATATGCAATAAGACGTATTGCGAACATTCAAAATCTTCGCAAACGTCATCTTAAAGCATTTATGTATGTTTAAAGATAAACGAGATTTCAGACACCAACGATGGAGAGCGTCAATATCGCATTGAAGCCTAACCTCGTCAAATGATTCTTTAATTATAGTGTATACCTTAAGATCATCCGCATAGAGTAAAAAATTTGCGAATGAGAAACAGCTACTAATGTCATTTATATAAAGGACGAACAGTAGAGGACCCAAGACACTTCCTTGCGACACCCCAGAGGAAGTTACAAAATAGTCAGAAGACATGCCATCAATGGTTACAACACAGGGTCTGTTGGATAAGTAGGATCTTATCCATTCCAAAAAGCATGAATGAAAACCTAGGCAGTCAAGTTTTTCGACTAGTATACTATGAAGGACTTTATCAAAGGCTTTCGAGAAGTCCGTATATATACAGTCCACCTGGAATCCAAAAAACGACGCCTTTACGCAGTAGCCGGTGAAAACTGCTAAGTTGGAAACTGTAGACCGCCCAGAAACAAAAGCCATGCTGGTTATGACAAATAAAAGATTTAGTAGCAAAGTACAGTTTATCTTTAACTACACACTCGAACAGTTTAAAAATAGTTGAGAATTTAGAGATGGGCCTATAGTTCCTAACATCGTTTTTCTTACCACCTTTTATAATAGGGGTTACTTTTATAGGGGTACCTTTTTATTCATCAATAAATATACCTGAAGCAAGAGACTTATTAAAAATGATTTTTAGTGGTTGAATTAGGGCAGAACATTTTTTCAATAGCAGGGCAGTAGACCATCAATATCAGTTTGAGAAGAGGGTTTAAGGGAAGCTACCCCCTTTGTAATAACTTCAGTTGATAATGTTAGGGAGCCAAAATTAAGGCTCGAGTTGATATCAGAAGAAATGTTAGCTGTGGTGCTACTATCAGCGGAAACAAAATTCGACCTAAAAAAGTCGGCGAACAGATTAACCACATCTTCTGGAGACTCAGCAAAATTATCGTCTAGGAAAACTGAAGATGGGATATTTGAACATGACCTCTTGGATTTGATATAAGTCCAAAAATATTTCGGGTTAGATTTAATGCTCACCTCAGCAGATCGAATGTAATTTTTGTGGAGGTATTTGTCTAAGCGACTAAATTCTTTTGAATNAAAGACGGGATATTTGAACATGACCTCTTGGATTTGTTATAAGTCCAAAAACATTTCGGATTAGATTTAAGGCTCACCTCAGCAGATCGAATGTTATTATTGTGGAGGTATTTGTCTAAGCGACTAAATTCTTTTGAATATTGTTGGTATTTTAGAAACAAATTATGATTTCTGGTTAACTGAAATCTTTTATAATATTTGTTTCTTAAGTTTTTAAGCTTTTTTAAATCTTTCGTGTACCAGGGTACTTTATATGATAGTTTTTTCTTGACAGGTATATTTTCCAGGCAGAATTCATACATTGCCCTTTTAAAAGTTGTGAAACAGTTAGCAGTTCTTAAATCTGATAAAAGGGCATCCCAATCAATATTAAGCAGCGGATTATTCAAGTCGGAAAAATCGCAGGTAGCAAGTTTGAATGCGATTTTATCCATAGAGGCTGTAGAAGTAGAAGAATATTCGTAAAGATCCGGGCTTATAGCTAAGGAAACATGATGCTTATCACATGGAGTTATTGGGGATATACATTCATAAACACTATAATTAATATTATCGCTTACAAATATGAGATCTAGGATTAGAGTATTAACAAATTTATTTATTTGCTTAAGGGTTAGGCTGAAAATACAGTCAATAAAATAAGACTCATGGGCAGCACTTACATTGGATGGAGTGAGAACCGAATTAGAAAGAGTCAGTCCATAGGACATTGTGTAAGTTGAAATCCCCCAATATGCACAAATTACTATCTGATCGATCATTTAATGCGAGCGAGACAATATTATCCACGTGCATTTTATATAGATCAAAGTTATTATTTGGTGGGATATAAGAAGTAATTAGATATAGGCATCTACATCTAAAAGGGTCTCTTAAGCGCACACACAGTTGGTCAAGCAAAGAATCTTCATTGTTGAGTGTAACCAAGTAGGCGCGAAATTTACGTCGAACAGCTATAAGGACACCTCCACCTCTGCGGGAACCAGTCTTAGAAGGATCCCTGTCTTTACGAAAAACGTCGAACATATTAGGATCAAAGAACTCACTATCATGAAACTCCGAATGCAGCCAAGTTTCCACAATGACGAATATGTCATAGTCCATCTGGGCACTGAAGGAACTAACAATATTAGATTTCGTTCTTAAACCTGATATGTTCTGAAAATATATATTTAGACCAGAGGCCTTATCAGAGGGAGACTGGTGGCTTTTCTGACCAGTAAGATCATTAGTTTGAACATTTTCAATTACGGGCTGGGTGTCGTGGACCCCCGCTTTTGGAAAAAATGAAACGGCTTGATTATTACATCCCTCGGCCACACTGAAGCATGAAGTACTACGTCATGATACATTGTAGGCACGCCAAGCTTGAAATTGATTCGCTTTAGAGTACTAGAGTGGTTTTTCTTTATTAGTTTGAAGCAAAAGAGTTCCGCAACATTGATGCCGGTATGTTTAGATACATACTTAGTAATATCCTCCTCAGTAACAGATGGCAAAAAAGATGACAGATGAAACCAAGAGTTAGGTATAGCAACGTTGAGATCGGTGTTAGTATTAGAACCAAATATGACAGCTGACTTCTTATGTTTACGCCTTCCCACTTCAATCCACTCAGCATTATTCGCATCGATAATGGTATTCGCAGCTGCATTAGCTAATATATTTTTAGCGGCCACACCAGCAACAGCTGAGGTCTCAGCAGAGTCAGCATCAATAAAGGCATCAACGTTTGGCAGATTGGAATGAGAGACATCCACACCTATTTGATTGGGAATGGTACCGATAAGCGAATTCGGTGATAACATTTCAGCATTAGTCCCATGCACAATGGATACGTCGGCAGAGATGCCAGCATCGGCAGAAGGTTGGTGCAAGTTCTCAGCGTCAGTAACAGAAAGCTGAGGAGCATGCAAGCTCTTGGCACTTTGCTGCGTTTGCTTGGAATGATTACGCTGGCATTTTTTGAGACTGTTCGATGAATTAGAGTTGGTAATAGATGTTGTTTTCGTAGCTACTGCATTATTGAGAACAGCGCCAGCTAATACAGCCGCTCCACTGAGCGACGTAGGAGCATTAGAAGAACTAAATGGCTTCGTCTTATTCGCTGCTTCAGTGGTAGCAGTTTCTGTTTCTGCGGAGACCGGTGACGAAACAGCAGGTGACGAAGAATGCGAAACTGCAGGCAGAGAGCAAGCAATACGAAGAGTTTTTATTTCCGATGTAAGTAACGATATGCTAGCATCTCTATTGTTGAGTTTAGCCTGCAGTGAAAGAGTTTGTGCATGCAGGGCATCGAACTTTTGCATTAGCTGCTTATTATCATCGTGAAAAGCATTAACCAATGATAACACACGGGCATTCTCACTTCTAAGGGAGGCAATTTCTTTAAACACTGTAAGCAAGGTAATTTGCTGCTTGTTATTGAGATCGTTTGAGCTTCCGAATGATTTTTGAGAATCAGACCAGGCTGAGTTAATAACGTTCTCAGCCGAGGATGAGGATGGTGGAGGCGAGCGATTCGATTTACGGCGCTCATCCAGGCAAAGTTTGCAAAAGAACGGCTTGTCAGCCGAAAGTAGAAAGTCAAGATCAGCCGGCATAACACCAACACAGTCTAAATGAAAAAACGCCTTGCAATTCGCACATAGCACCTTTGGTTGGTTTCGATCAACCTTTTGACCGCACAAGCAAGGCATATTAATTATTAGAATTTAACCAATGAACAATTTTATTGTGAATAAATCACTATGTTAGGAGTCACTGTCTCAATATAAGCACCATACCAGCACCGATAGATAAAAGTTACTTGGATTATTAGTAAATTAGCTCACAAAGCGGAGCGATGAGAAAACACGTCCGAACTGTAACACATTTTGACATATGCTGGTTTATTTCCTAATGAAATTCTTGTTGAACAAACTTCTTCGCTTCATTTTCGCGTTTTTTTTTAATAAAATGGAAAGAAATAAGCTTTTCCTCCATACTTCTATTTTTGTGACCTGCTCTTAGCCAGCTGACAAATTAGTGACTTATTTTTGAGACTAGAGACATGAGACAGCGTACTGAATACCAAATAGTCTCAAAATCCAAGTTCACCACCAAAAGTTACTATTAGTGACTAGAGACCGCTTACTGAATGCCAGGGTTAATGTGCGGGGAGTTATGACGACTATAGATAATCGATGGACTGTTCCATATTCTCCTATTCTTGCTCGATGTTTTGCGGCTCACATAAACGTTGAGAACTGCCACTCAGTAAAGGCCATAAAGTACATGTGCAAATATGTAAACAAGGGTTGAGATCAAGCCCCATTTTCCATTGGGAGTAATAGCGACGATTTTGAAACCTATATCAATAGGCGTTATTTAAGCACATCGGAAGCTTTTGCGATTTTTTAAATTTCCTATACACCAACGCTATCCGGCCGTGATTAATCTAGCAGTCCATTTGGAAAACGGACAAAGGGTATATTTTACAGAAAATAATATACAAGAAGTTCTTCAAAATCCACGTGAAGCTACACTTACGGCGTTTTTTAAACTATGCGCAACAGATTCGTTTGCAAAAACACTATTGTAAAACGAAGTTCCTTCATTTTATACTTGGAGCAATAAGCTGTTTTCCAGAAGAAAACATGGCAGCCCTGTGGAAGAGTATCCTGACATAAAAAGGGACACTGCGATGGGAAGAGTTTACAATATACACCCAAACCAAACTGAATGTTTCTATCTACGGATGCTTCTGCATCACAAACGAGGACCAACTTCCTTCCAAGATTTACGAACGGTTAATGGCACTGTTTGTCCTACTTTCCAAGTTGCTTGCCAAGCGCTTGGTCTTTTAGAAAATGATGAGCACTGGAATGACACTCTCAAAGAAGCTGCCTTATTACAGTCACCACCACATCTAAGAGAACTGTTCTCTATTATAATAGTTTTTTGCCAGCCATCAAAAACCTGCATGTCCTTATGGACCACATTCCGGCAATACTTCTGCGAAGACATTTTGTTTAATGACCGTCAGCGGCTCAATAATCCTGGATTACCATTTTGTGATCGCATTTTTAATAGAGGCTTAGTTCTAATTGAGGATAAGGTTATCGCCCTTAGCGAAAAAGATCTAAGCATCTTTGATATATCTTTCCCAAAAAGAAATCAGAAAAATCTTGAATCCATTTATGAAAGTAATTTGCGATACCAATGCGACCAAAACATTTTAAAAGAATACTTGCGGAAAACATTCAAAAACCAGACCAACAAGTGATCTATGAAAAAGTTATTCAGAGTATTGACAAAAACAAAGGCGAAGCATTCTTCCTCGACGCACCAGGTGGTACAGGTAAAACTTTTGTGATAAATCTTCTATTGGCTTATGTGAGATCATTCGTATTGCAATAGCTGTAGCATCATCGGGAATAGCAGCAATTTTGCTTTCGGGTGGTAGAACTGCTCATTCCACATTCAAATTGCCATTAAATGTATTTATGCAGGAGCAAACTTTTTGCAGTGTTCGAAAAAATGGTCCGCTGGGAAAAGTTTTACAGGAAGCCGTATTTATAGTGTGGGATGAGTGCACTATGACTAACCGTGCTCATATGGTAGCAGTCGACCGCACTTTAAGAGATTTAAGAAGCTGTGATAAGATTTTTGGAGGCGTAACTTTTCTTTTCGGAGGGGACTTTCGGCAGATCTTACCACTCGTAGCAAAAGGTACTCGAGCGGACATCATCAAAGCATGCCTTAAAACAGCGGCTTTGTGGCATGATATTAAGAAGTTGCATTTGCGGACAAATATGAGAGCTCATCTTAGTAGGGTTGGTTCTGAGTTCCCTCAATCCTTGCTTAGTATCGGAAATGGAAGTATGCAAAATATCGATGGATACGTCACTATGGATTCCAGAATTGGTAAAGTGGTGCACTCCCTAAACGATTTGATTTATGAATTGTATCCAGATATTGAAAATATTTTAAGCAAACCATATAATTGGCTATGCGAGAGAGCAATTAACTCACCAAGGAATGTTACTGTTGATGAGATTAATGGCATCGCAATGCAAAAAATTGGTGGAGAAATTAAAGAGAATGCTTCCATCGACACAGTACTTAACCTTGAAGATGCCGTCCACTATCCCACCGAATTCTTAAATTCGTTAGACCCGGCTGGTTTTCCCCCTCATAAACAATTTCTTACAAATGGGATTCCAGTTATGTTGTTATGTAATCTTCGACCACCCCCACTTTGTAATGGCACACGACTGGTAGTACAAAAATTGCATAGCAATGTTATAGAATGCATTATTCTTACAGGATCAGCAGCCGGACAAATAGCGTATATTCCACGTATACCCATGATTCCAACAGGCCTGCCATTTCAATACAAACATCTTCAGTTTCCTGCAAAGGTTTAAAATCTATTATATTTTAAGACGTCCACCAAAATATTTCCGAAGAATACTAAGATTTAAGCGAGCTGGGCCGATTTGAAAATACCTTCAAAAATGGAGTTTTTTATGAATAAAAATAGTTTCTTAAAGATGTTTTTTGGAAAAATAAGCTCAAATGACAAAACGGTTTAAGCTTAACAAATTTACATAAAAGTATTTAAAAAAATTAATAATAAGATTTTTGATGCTGTTTTTTTAACTTTTTTTTAAAGAAAAACTTGAATAACTGAACCTAAGCTCTTCCGATTTAAACTCGTGAGGTATTTTTGGAAAGGTATTTTCTCACCCTTTTTATTTCTTTGCTAATAAGCTCATTCAAAGGATAAAAGAGAAACGTAGGTTAAACGAACATCATTCAATGTTGCATTAAGATGTGTTGGTATTTGAAAAAAAAAAAAATTGGGACACGAATGACTTTTTTGTACATAAATAAAAATAGTGGGAAAATACCTTTCTACCGAGATCCCATAAGTCTAAATCAGAATAGTTTTGGCCCAGTTATTTAAGATTTTCGTAATCAATCTTTGAAAAAAGTAAAAAAACACCATCAAAAATCTCATTAACACGATTCCGTTGAAAAGATTTTTAAATATTTTTATGCAGATTTTTTAAGCCTAATATGTTTTGTCATCTGATGGGACTTTTTTTAAAAAGTTCTTTAAGAAACTATTTTTATTCACAAAAAACTTCATTTTTGGAGGTATTTTCAAATCGGCCCAGCTCGCTTAAATCTTAATATTTTTCCGAAATATTTTGGTGGACGTCTTAAAATATATGTAATAGGTTTTCTAATCCCGGCGGAAAATCGGCAACTTTTTTTGAGATTGAAAACCTTAAAAGCTAGTTTCAAGGCGAATACATATAAGGTGGTATCGATTGAACAAATACAACAATTACTTGTATTTTGTTTTTGCTTTTAGCGGGCCATTGTCAAAATTCAGCTATTCTTCCCCGAATGAAAAAGGGCGACAGAAAATGCAAACACTCTCACGTTCTCACTCACTCACTAACGAAATTCAAAATTTTGACAATCAAACGCTACTCACAGCTGATGAAACAACACCACCTTATATAAATTCGCCTTGGGTAGTTTCATGAAAACAATTTAAGTGAAAAATGATTTTTTTCTGTCAGGTTCCTTATTGAATTCAGGTAAAAAAATAAATTTTTATTAAATTGCTTTCATGAAACTGGCTTTTAAGGTATTTCGACAGGTGGGGATTTGAGATTTACCACTGCACAACTCAACCCTGGTGTCTCCGTATGAAGCTTTAACGCATAATAATGTTGACAAATCAAATCCATTGGGCCAATCGTAACACAATGGTTCAATAGGTCAATTTAGTCTGACATTCACGGCACCTTTTCTTACTTGTCGATTTTTAGTAATAACTCTACCTCAGCACCACCTTTTTGCGACTGGACTGCTTTTATCATTTCCAATACATGTTTTGAATATTCGCCAAATCGGATCATAAAAAAGATTTTTAGTAATAACTCAACTCCAGCGCCAACTGGCGGGTTAAATTGTGAAACTATACTATCCAGAGACCCACTCAAACACACACACAAAACTTTGTTAAAATCCCTCCAGGCATTTAGGATTTCACTCACAAACATGCCTACAAAAGAATTATATACACGTTTATATTCAAAGATAAATAAAAGTCAGTACGTTTGTACTTTGACATGCCCTCTGTTCAAAGATCCCATTTTTCTCCATGAGTATGGGATTGATTTCATATATCTCCATACGAAGTTCTTATATGGTAGATGCCACGCAAATAGCTCCATATTTTCTCCATGACTATGCGATTAATTTCATATATCTCCACACCAAGTTCCAGTACTCTACCAAGAACAATTCTAGAGATATGCAATAAGAAAAATTCGACTTGTATGGGGGTTGCCACGCCGGTATAAAGTTCCTGTACTCTACCATAAACGCTTCCAGAGATACTTATTATGAAAAATTCGGTTTATATGGGAGGTGCCACGCCCCTTTTCAAATAGTCTGAATTTTTATTCATGAGTATGCTATTGAATTCATATATGTATCTCCATACCCAGCTCCATACTCCTACAATTGGCCAAACCCACGGATTCGCACACAGTGGAGGTTCAANATAGGTTTTCTAATCCCGGCGGAAAATCGGCAACTTTTTTTGAGATTGAAAACCTTAAAAGCTAGTTTCAAGGCGAATACATATAAGGTGGTATCGATTGAACAAATACAACAATTACTTGTATTTTGTTTTTGCTTTTAGCGGGCCATTGTCAAAATTCAGCTATTCTTCCCCGAATGAAAAAGGGCGACAGAAAATGCAAACACTCTCACGTTCTCACTCACTCACTAACGAAATTCAAAATTTTGACAATCAAACGCTACTCACAGCTGATGAAACAACACCACCTTATATAAATTCGCCTTGGGTAGTTTCATGAAAACAATTTAAGTGAAAAATGATTTTTTTCTGTCAGGTTCCTTATTGAATTCAGGTAAAAAAATAAATTTTTATTAAATTGCTTTCATGAAACTGGCTTTTAAGGTATTTCGACAGGTGGGGATTTGAGATTTACCACTGCACAACTCAACCCTGGTGTCTCCGTATGAAGCTTTAACGCATAATAATGTTGACAAATCAAATCCATTGGGCCAATCGTAACACAATGGTTCAATAGGTCAATTTAGTCTGACATTCACGGCACCTTTTCTTACTTGTCGATTTTTAGTAATAACTCTACCTCAGCACCACCTTTTTGCGACTGGACTGCTTTTATCATTTCCAATACATGTTTTGAATATTCGCCAAATCGGATCATAAAAAAGATTTTTAGTAATAACTCAACTCCAGCGCCAACTGGCGGGTTAAATTGTGAAACTATACTATCCAGAGACCCACTCAAACACACACACAAAACTTTGTTAAAATCCCTCCAGGCATTTAGGATTTCACTCACAAACATGCCTACAAAAGAATTATATACACGTTTATATTCAAAGATAAATAAAAGTCAGTACGTTTGTACTTTGACATGCCCTCTGTTCAAAGATCCCATTTTTCTCCATGAGTATGGGATTGATTTCATATATCTCCATACGAAGTTCTTATATGGTAGATGCCACGCAAATAGCTCCATATTTTCTCCATGACTATGCGATTAATTTCATATATCTCCACACCAAGTTCCAGTACTCNGAATTCAGGTAAAAAAATAAATTTTTATTAAATTGCTTTCATGAAACTGGCTTTTAAGGTATTTCGACAGGTGGGGATTTGAGATTTACCACTGCACAACTCAACCCTGGTGTCTCCGTATGAAGCTTTAACGCATAATAATGTTGACAAATCAAATCCATTGGGCCAATCGTAACACAATGGTTCAATAGGTCAATTTAGTCTGACATTCACGGCACCTTTTCTTACTTGTCGATTTTTAGTAATAACTCTACCTCAGCACCACCTTTTTGCGACTGGACTGCTTTTATCATTTCCAATACATGTTTTGAATATTCGCCAAATCGGATCATAAAAAAGATTTTTAGTAATAACTCAACTCCAGCGCCAACTGGCGGGTTAAATTGTGAAACTATACTATCCAGAGACCCACTCAAACACACACACAAAACTTTGTTAAAATCCCTCCAGGCATTTAGGATTTCACTCACAAACATGCCTACAAAAGAATTATATACACGTTTATATTCAAAGATAAATAAAAGTCAGTACGTTTGTACTTTGACATGCCCTCTGTTCAAAGATCCCATTTTTCTCCATGAGTATGGGATTGATTTCATATATCTCCATACGAAGTTCTTATATGGTAGATGCCACGCAAATAGCTCCATATTTTCTCCATGACTATGCGATTAATTTCATATATCTCCACACCAAGTTCCAGTACTCTACCAAGAACAATTCTAGAGATATGCAATAAGAAAAATTCGACTTGTATGGGGGTTGCCACGCCGGTATAAAGTTCCTGTACTCTACCATAAACGCTTCCAGAGATACTTATTATGAAAAATTCGGTTTATATGGGAGGTGCCACGCCCCTTTTCAAATAGTCTGAATTTTTATTCATGAGTATGCTATTGAATTCATATATGTATCTCCATACCCAGCTCCATACTCCTACAATTGGCCAAACCCACGGATTCGCACACAGTGGAGGTTCAACAAGCGGTCAAGGAAACGCTGGGAGAGAAAGCGACGGTAGAGACCCTGACCGCAAAAACCGCGGTAGAAGTCAAGGACTTAGACGAGCTAATAAGCAAACAAGAGCTCTGTTCTGCCTTAGAAAGTGAGGTCGATGGCAGCAAAATTTCTGTAGAAGCCGTCAAGTCATTAAGAAGCGCGTACAGCGGTACGAAGACAGCAACCCTGCTGCTGCCAGCCGCCATGGCGAGCAAATTGATCGCAGTGGGCAAAGTTCGGGTAGGGTGGGTAATCTGTCGAATAAGACTAAAAATGCACCCGACGCAATGTTTCAAATGTTTAGAGTTTGGCCACCTGGCAAGAAACTGTAAAAGCAGTCACGATTCGAAAGGGGCGTGCTTCAACTGCGGTGATATAGGCCATAAAGCCAACGTATGTAAGAAGGAGAAACGGTGCGTAATCTGCTCCAGAAACAAAAAGCCAGACGTAAAGCACAGGACAGGCGGAAAAGACTGCCCGTACTATATAGAGGCGATACAAAAATCCCG
>NW_016157509.1:40588-62109 GCF_001687245.7 Rhagoletis zephyria | reverse complement strand
AAAAAAAAAAAAAAAAAAAAAAAAAAAAAAAAAAAAAAAAAAAAAAAAAAAAAAAAAAAAAAAAAAAAAAAAAAAAAAAAAAAAAAAAAAAAACCCAGCTCCAGCGCTGTACCATGAACACTTGCAGATATATGCAGTATGAAAAATTCGTATTGTATGGGAAGTCCCACGCACCTTGTACAATAGCTCCAGCTTTTTCTCAAGAGTATGCGCTTGATGTCATATACATAGTACCTCCATACCAAGTTCCAGCACTCTGCCATGAACATTTCCAGAGATGTACAGTACTAACAACTCGGTTGCATATGAGGTGCCACGCCCCTTTTCCAATAACTCCAATTTTCCTCCATGAGTATGTGATTATTTTCATACATCTACGTACCAAGTTCAAAAATTTTACCATGAACGCTTCCAGAGTTATGGAGTATGAAAAATTCGATTTGTATGGGAGGTTCCACGCCCCTTCTGTATATCGAGGTTTTTTTTATCCGATAACCAGGGTTTATATGCGTAATTATATACATACATATGTATGTACATAAATATGCATATACAAATGTAAGTCCTAACAGCAATGTTAGTTGCTCCTTGTGGCAACATAAACGACTCTACATACATAATTGCCTACATTAAGTATTTCTCCATGAACTGTGCATACATATTTGTTTTTTTTTTTTAACATAAGAATCAACATTAATGTTAACATTAGCACGTATGTTTATGTATACATAATAGAGGTCTGCATCGGAAGATATTTGGCTTCACATTGAAGTTTTCTAGCGAATACGCTTCCTTCTCTTCCTCTCACTGAGAGCGCGTATAGTGTAGAGATGTATAGTCGCAAAGCGTCGAGTAACTAAGTAAAGTACTAGACAAAAATATGTTCCGAGGGGAACATAAAAGACGAGTACTACGTTGTGAAACTTCCTCAAGTAAAAGGTTCCTTCATGTGAAGTTTTCAAGTATTTTAGGAAGATTTCGTTTGAGAGCATAATTTATATATAAGAAATATGATATGTCTCGTGCACATGAAATATATTTACGCTTTTTTCTATACGGTTTTTTATATATACATGTATATATGTAAATACATACATACATTTGAGTTTCTTTAAGGTATTTTTATGTCATGGCTCCATATCTACCCTCATACCACATCAAATTTAAATATTGAAACACAATTTTGAAGGTCAGCTTTACCGCTTTCGGAAAAAATGCAAATTTTTACATAGGCTTGCCATCTGTCTGAAAATAAAGTGAATAAAATGTTTTAGTGGCGTAAAATTTTGTAACGCTTTTATCGAACGAAAGGCATTTCAGTGCACTTTAATCAAGAGGTAATATTTTTAATAGGGTTGCCACCTGCCTAAAAAGCTACATTAAATATATTATACAATATAGATTTTTGGGAATCTTGGAACTTATCGATATAATAATCGATATTTTTATCGTGGTTGTTATCGCTGTTTTTATCGAATTTGTTATCGATTATTTATCGATACTTGTCGATTTTGTTATCGATGATTTACCGATTTTGTTATCGATTATATATTGATTTTACTATCGATTTTGTTATCGATTATTTATCGGTTTTGTTATAGATTATTTATCGATTTTGTTATCGATTTTGATATCGACTATTTATCGATTTTGTTATAGATATTTTTATCGATTTTGTTATCGATTTTCTTATCAATTAGTTATCAATTTTGGTGTCGATTTTCTAATCGATTTTGCTACCAATATTATTATCGACTTTGCTATCAAAATTTTTAATGAATTCGTCATCGATTTTGTAATCGATATGTTTATAGGTTTTGTTATCAATATCAATTGCATCAATTCACCCTGTACCTCTAAAAAAGTTCTTACTTAAAAAAATAAAACCAAGGTCCTTAATTTGACATCTAATTTTTTAAATTCGAAAGAACTGTGCAGAACTGATCTCCTTCACATAAAATTGGTTCACGTATTCGAACACCCATATTTTAATACATAAATATGTATCTATGTATTTCATTTACCTAACGCCCTTAAGTTTAGTTGAATTTGACGTTTTAGATGGATGGCTACACTCCTACATATATATTAGAAATGGAGCCTTTTCAAACTAATTTATAGTAATACCCATACTTTAATAAGTGATTTAACTTATTAAATAATTTTAATTAAAATTTTTAATAGGTGGCAACACTTTAAAAAAAAGTTTACCTTAGTACACATCTACAAACCAATCGCTTTAATATCACACCCCATTTTTTTAAAGCGAACGAATGCAAACCTGCTCACATAAAGAAAAATGTCTTCGCGTGTAATAAGTAGAATCCAAACCCATAAAGAGAACATAAAACTTCACGTGCAGTTTGACCTTCTTATTAGAAGTTTCTAAATACTACGTTCAGGTTGCTTGATACTTAAGTATGTGAGCATAGCGGAACACGTATTTGTGGAAGGAGAGCGCCGTTGAGTAACATCGTTCACGAACGCTCATTTGGGATGTTCTCTACTTTTGTTACTTTTTTTTTGAGTACCGCAAGCATGTGTTCCTATTTTTCGATTGAATGTGAGAAGTGCAGTTTGGCTGGGAACTTTACAGCCCTCTAATACATAACCCCTGCTTTGCGATGAATTCCGTACGACTTAAAAGCAGAGGGCGCTCTCAGCGCTGTTATGTGGGCATGCATGTTAGATTCTATAGGATTTTTAAAGTCCTGCAATTCCATTTGTAGGAAGTATTTAAACGTTTTTTTTTTGCCTAAGACAATCCAGAGCCATCCTCATCCTATAACCGTAATTTCAAAAAAATCGGTACAGCCGATCTCGACCTTTGCAAACAGAAAAAAACGGCTTTCAAAATATATATTAGTATAGAAGGAATTAAAGAGGTGATGTGACTTGTGGTTCCTATGTTAAGTGCTATTCCCCCTTTTACAAACTCATTTATTTTTACTATGAGCACCTACCATAGATATGTCTGCATACCAAATGTCTTGTTTATGTGACTTATGGTTCCGAAGTTATGACTGACTAAAAATTCCACGCCTATCTTATCTGCCACGC
This sequence comes from Rhagoletis zephyria, assembly GCF_001687245.7. Classification (NCBI taxonomy): domain Eukaryota; kingdom Metazoa; phylum Arthropoda; class Insecta; order Diptera; family Tephritidae; genus Rhagoletis; species Rhagoletis zephyria. The sequence goes on along the minus strand of NW_016157509.1, from coordinate 59,049 downwards.
CCTTTTTTACAAACTCATTTATATATACCTTAAGATAAGCATCTACCATAGATATGTTTGCATACAAAATTTCAAGTTCATGTGACTTACGGTTCCGAAGTTAGAGCTGATTAAATAATTCATGCCTATGGGAGGTGCCACGTCCCTTTTCCAATACCGTCAATTTTTTCCCATGAATATGGAATTAATTTTATTTGTCTCGACAGCAATTTACAACATGAAAATTTTAGTTAGTAGAGGAGGTACCACGCCCTCTTTTCCAGTACTGCCTATTTTTCTCATGCCTATAACCTTCCCAGGGTAAAAGCAAATACATAAGTGTGCAAAGTTTCTTTCGATTCCGCGCCGGGGTTCAGAAGTTATAAGGTAATAAACAAACAGACATTCACATTTATATATATATATATATATATATCTAGATTTTAACCCAGAATAAAGTGCAAATTACCATAAATTTATTTTCTTTATTTTTATTTTTGTATATAATACTTGCATAAAAATAAATTTTAATTTTTTAATTTTTTGCAGTAAAAATTCATTGGAACGCAAAAATGTACACAAAAACTTTATTTACATTGAATTCTAACGTTACGTATGCTGTTTTGTTTTGCTTTGAGCACACAAAAAACTGTATTCACAGTTTTCGAAATATTTTAAATGTAAAATAAAAGATATACAAAGATAAAATATACATTGGCCCACAAAAAACAGCAGTGCAAAATTTTGACCAGTTCTGACTTTTTTATTTTTTAATGTTCATTAACTTTTTATAAAAGTATAGCTCATATGTATATGTCAAAGACAATATACAAATGCTCATAAATCCAAGTTTTAGGCTTTGTACGAAAATTAGAAATATGTATCAACAAATTTCTAAATTTCAAAATTCTTTTATCAGAATTGAAAAATTTGAGTACACAGTTTTATAGCCCATTTAATTTTAGTAGTATAATTTTAATAGTTTAAAGTGTCTTAAAATTCGCGTTGATTTTTGAAAATTTTTTTGCTGACGGTGTTAAGCATTTTCATCCATAAAAAACTCATTTCGAGCATACTTTATATGGAAAAAATGCTAAACACCGCCAGCAAGAAAAATTTTCAAAAATCAAAGCGAATTTTAAGATACTTTTAATTTGTACTTTATAATATTAAACATTTTCAATTGTGATAAAAAATTTAGAAATTTAGAAATTTGTTGATACATATCTCTAATTTTCGTACAAAGCTTGAAACTTGGATTTATGAACATTTGTATATTGTCTTTGTCATATATATAACGAGCTATACTTTTATAAAAAATTAATGAGCATTAAAAAATAAAAAAAAAAACTGGTCAAAATGTTGCACTACTATTTTTTGTGGGCCAGTGTATATCGTCGTCATCAATGCAAAAGTCGCTACTTGAAAATATGATATTTTACAGGACAATTAATAGCTTTTTAGATTTACAGATTCAAGTCTTCAATTATGATATGTAATTAGGGAATCAAAACGAATTATGAATTATATTTCTACTAGCTGTACCCTGCCACGCTTTGCTGTGGCATATTCCTGTTACATGGATGATAAATTATTAACGAAACAAAGCATACGTTTCATATGAGTTTGATTTTGTAATAAGTACTTGTGTGCACACAATCGTCTTCTTCCACAACGGTGTTTATCGACGTATATGTTATTGTTTAAGCGACTTATGCATTTTCCGCTTAAACAAAGAACAGCGAACACACAGTCGCACTTGTTTTTAAAGGTAATTCGCTCGTTTTTTATTGGATATGAATTTTTTATGCAATTCTCAAATATCTCTTCGCTGAACTTACGCTAACCCAGCTTGTCTATCACACGGTGCTTCAAGCATCACCCACACTCCACTCTCGGAGTAATTTTTGGCATGGTATTAAGCTACTGCTTACAAACCACACTGGGGCTCTGCACGAATGCATCCCTGGATAAATCCCAGCTCATTGCCCAGCAGCCTAAGGCAGCTAGAGCATGACTCCTCCAATGGAGTCCCCCAATGAATACACGGTGAAAGGGTCACATCTTGCGCTACCTACCGCTTCATCAGCCTGCCCGCATATCTCTCTCTCTCTCTTTCTCTCTCGCATATCAGGCATATGAAGTGTGTGGCTGACTTGATGTGCACCTTTAACCATACGGGCTCATTGAGCTCGATACATACATAAATACTCGCAAAGGTAATCCCTACCTCCTCAACTAATCTAACTCAACCACAACTCTAAACCTGGTCTCCGGCTCTCCTTCAGCTAAACAGTTATTTCCTCACTTTCAATGCAGTGAGTGAGCAAGTGGCCTGACAGTCTGGTAAAAGAGCAGACCAGCTCAAGCAACGACTGTTGTCAATACCACTCTTATTTAGTTGATAGACATCTTTATTCTTCGCAGCAAGAATAGCTCATTCACTGAGCCTATAATTAATTTTCTTAATTAAGAACCATTCTTTCGATCAGTTCTCCTTTCGATGTTCCTTAGTTAGAAAAATTATAAGGCAATACAATTCGTCTTAATCTCTCGTTGGCTGGCAGCTTTCCGTGCCCAATGTCCAGTACTTGAAGGCGAAAATACCTCGGCTGCAGTGTATATATGTATGTTCGTCTTGCCGCAATGTTGACTATTTCAGGCAAGCATTTATCTAGTGTTAATCAAGAAATTACAGACAATGTTTGCGTAAAATCTCCTGAGGGCAATATCAATACATTCCCGAATGGTTGGACGTTTCCATGCAAATCCCGCGACAATGGATCAAGGACCTCAAGCAATTTTTTATGTGCCATCGTGCACTGATCTCAAATAATTAGTTTAAATTTTTGTACTACTTTTTCCATACCGGATGTTCTGGAAATATTGCAAGTAGGAGTTTCGATGATTTATATGTTCAATGGCAGCTTAAGAGCTGAATTAACAATGTTTCCACCTGGTAGCAATTCCAGGCGAAGCGATAGCTAAGGTTATGTAATTGTTTGAACGAACCGTTGCCATAAATAATCAATCTTATTTGGCGCTGTAAACGCCTAAGCCATTTTGGCCGAGGTCGACAAAGAACGCCAGTCGTTTCTCTCTGTGCCAACTGACGACAATGGGAAATGCCCCGTGAAGCCAAGTTCTTATCCACTTGGTCTCTCCCTCTTCCTCTGCTACCACCAGCGGATTGCGAGTTTAATACTTTCAGAACTGGAACGTCGCTTCCCATTCGAACGACGTGGCCAAGCCCGCGGAGCCGCTGTATTTTCATTCGCTACACTATGTCCATTTCGTTGTAAAGCTCATACAACTCATCGTTCCATCGTCTGCGGTACTCCCGTCGCCAACGCGGAGAGGCCTGTAAATCTTCCCTACGATCTTTCTCTCCAATACTTCAAGAGCCATCTCATCGAATGTTATCATTGTCTAAGCTTCTGCGCCATTTAACAGCTCGGGCATGATGAGTGACTTATAGAGTGTGGTTTTTGTACGTCGAGAGAGAACTTTACCCCCGAATTGCCTATTCAATCCAAAGTTGCATTTGTTGGCTAGAGTGATTCTGCATTGGATTTCCATACTGACATTATTATCGGTGTTAAAGCTGGTTCCCAAGTAAACGATATTCTCTACTTTCTCGATATTACAACTGGCAACAGTAATGTGGGTGTCAAGGCGGGACTGCTCTGACTCTTTGTTTGATGACAGGAGATACTTCGTCTTGTCTTCGTTGATCACCAAACCCAATCGCTTTGCTTCTTTATCCAACTTGGAAAAGGCAGGACAGACTTCGAGGTTTTTGTTACCGATGATATCGATGTCATTGGCATACGCCAGAAATTACACGCCCTTGTAAAAAATTGTTCCTGAGTGGTTCAGTTCTGCAGCTCTTATTATCTTGCATCATGCGATCGTAAATTCCCTTCTGAATTCGCTTTAATTTGGAAATGTTTGTTTAGGCATATAACAGGAGTTCACAATAGTAATAGTAATCATAATCATAATCATAATAATATTATCTGATGTTATTCGAAATTTCTTTACTCGCATCGAGCAAAGCGTCGATTTCAAACGCATATGTTTCAATGGGAGAGCGTATAGTGAAGAGCAAAGCGTACATACACTGTTTTCATTGAAGCTTTGCTCGATGACAGCTCTTCGCTTCGCTCGCCGCTCCACTATATTTTGACCTATGGCGCTATGGCGACCGAACGAAATTGTTTATGATTCAAATTTAACTGTTTTATAATGTAAAGGAATGGTTACAACAAATTTAAGTTTTCATTATTTCATTTCATGGGATAATTTTATGTTTTCGTTACGCTTTTTATCATTTCTTCATTTGTATCCGTAACTTGTTATTAATTTTTTTCCATTGCGTAATTTGTATACCAACTTATCACTTTGTTTGATAAGATATAGTAAATTCTCTATTTTTTAAACTGTTCGGATTTGGATAAGTGGAAACCTAAAAAAAAATTCTCTAGTAAAGCTTCCCCAATCACTTTCCGTTTCGAACCAGTTATCATACTTCATTTAATTTCAATATTTTCAGTTAATTTTACATATTGCACAATCCTATTTAAAGTCGTAAAGTTTAATACCCACATTGCAAAATTTCATTTCTTTTATCACTTTGACTGAGTTAAAATTTTCAAATAGGTGGCAACCTTCCTCAAAAATATTTCCAGCATCTATCTTTTTAAACCTCTTTAATTTGATACCTATATTGTAATAAGTCACTTTTTTTATCAATTAAATTTAGTTAGATTTTCAAATAGGTAACAACCCTCCTCAAAAATATTTTCGGCTGTGAGCCTTCTTTAAACTCTTTAGTTTGATACCCACATTGCAATATTTTATTTACTTTATCAATTTAACTAAGCTAAAACTTTTAAAATAGGCGGCAACCCTCCTCAAAATATTTCCAGCAGTTATCTTTCTTAAACCTTTTTAATTTAATATCTATATTAGAATATATCATTTAGTTTATCAATTAAATTGCGCTAAATTTTTTAACAGGTGGCAACCATCCTTTAATATTTTCGACTGTAAGCCTTCTTAAAACTCTTTAGTTTGACACCCACATGGCAATATTTCATTTATTTTATCAATTTGACTGTGTTAAAATTTTCAAAGAGGTGGCAACACTCCTCAAAAATATTTTCAGCAGGTATCTTTCTTAAGGCTCTTTAATTTGATACCAATATTGTAATATTCCATTTACTTTATCAGTGTAATTTAGTTAAACTTTGAAATAAGGGGCAACCCTAATCATACATATTTTCGGCTGCAAGCCTTCTTAAAACTCTTTAATTTGATACCCACATTGTAATATTTCACTTACTTAATCAACTTAACTGAGTTAAAATTTTACATTAGGTGGCAACCCTCCTCAAAAATATTTCCATCAGTCATCTTTCTTAAACCTCTTTAATTTGATACCCACATTGTAATAATTCATTTATNATCCTTTAATATTTTCGACTGTAAGCCTTCTTAAAACTCTTTAGTTTGACACCCACATGGCAATATTTCATTTATTTTATCAATTTGACTGTGTTAAAATTTTCAAAGAGGTGGCAACACTCCTCAAAAATATTTTCAGCAGGTATCTTTCTTAAGGCTCTTTAATTTGATACCAATATTGTAATATTCCATTTACTTTATCAGTGTAATTTAGTTAAACTTTGAAATAAGGGGCAACCCTAATCATACATATTTTCGGCTGCAAGCCTTCTTAAAACTCTTTAATTTGATACCCACATTGTAATATTTCACTTACTTAATCAACTTAACTGAGTTAAAATTTTACATTAGGTGGCAACCCTCCTCAAAAATATTTCCATCAGTCATCTTTCTTAAACCTCTTTAATTTGATACCCACATTGTAATAATTCATTTATTTTATCAATATAATTGGGTTTAAAAATTTTCAAATAGGTGGCAACCCTCCAATTTTTTGCGATATCATTGGTTCTGGTATTATACCGAACAATACAAAAAAAAATTATTCAAATCGGTTGAGCCGTTCTCGAGTTTTGACGACCGTGACATACGAACACAACATTTTTATTAATATAGATTGTATTGCCAAGACAATTCTCCGTGTAGTGTTAGGAAGCACTCCATAAAACTATCTCGTACTTTCATTGCATTATCTGCTGGCGCACCTAGAGCGGTACTTGAACGAATTGATTGGAGTATTCCATTATCTCCCAGCTCCGTTCGCCAAGTACCGGGCACAGCAATACCATTTCTGTTGTCGTCAACATCCGAACTTCGCATGTAACGTGATTTGCGCTTTAACAAGAAGTTATGTACACTCAGGAAAAGGTTTAGTTATAATAACCAAGATTTGGTTATAGTGAGCAAGTGGCATAATTGGATATGGCGAAATAAATATCTAGTTCACGAAAGTCTGCAATATACTTGAGACTTCTAGTTGGGACAAATGTATATTTGTTAATAATTACAAAACGACTACCTTGAGTGGACAATATTGTTAGTTGAATAAAATCATTGTTGAACAAATATAAACAATGCTTTGGTTGATACAAGTTTTCAACTAATTTTGTAAAGTTGCTTTAGACGTGAATCAGCTAACCGTTTATTATTGGAAAAAAAAGTTTCAGTTTGACACAAATAAAAATTTACTCGATGGTTGTTGTGTTTACTTCTTTTATTTGCATATATTAAGCATAAAAAATACATACATATTTACATAAATAGTTACTAGTGTAAATAATACATATGTATATGGTTGTAAGAATTTCCTAAAAAGAAACGATGAAACAGGAATAGTCGTGCGAAAACCCAGGTCAATATCTGTGGGAAGTGCTGGTTTAAATATACTGCTTTGCTTTTTCCTTGGCTAATTAATTAATTAATCCCAACGGCTTTTTAACCTCCATTCCCGCCCAACCGACACGAGTGGCGCAGTCCGCATGACGTACGGAACCTTTTTTTTTAGTTTTTTGGTGCCGAGTTGTGGAAACAGGAGTTTGTTAAGTGTCGAGATCCAAAACTATTCAGCTACAGAATCAAATTCATAAGCTGATTGGATATGCTAAAGATAGTATTTCAATTATTGAGAGTGGAAATAATAGTTTTCTTTATAGTAAAAATCGAGTCCGATACGTCAAACGTGCTGGAATGACAGTTAAAATCTTGACATAAACCACGGAATGATTCGTTTAGTTCAAAATTAGTTTTGCATGGCTTTAAAAATAGAGGTCGAAAGTGTCTTGACACTCGAGAAGGAACATTAAAATTTACCTCAGCCAGGAGGGCCGGGCTATTAATCAAGCCTGTCATTAATTTTACGATAAATATTATACCCAGCATTTCTCTACGACTTGCGAGTGTAGGCAAATTTATGAGCTTTAGACGACTTGTGTGGGAAATTTATGAGTAATCTGAATCCCAGTTAAAATTACGCAATGCAAAAAGCAAGAATTGTTTTTGAATTGATTCAATCCTTTCTGAATGAACTTGGTAGCGGGGATTCCAAACAATAGATCCGTATTCTAGTATAGGTCTAACTAAACTGGTAAAAAGAGCTTTTGTAACATAAGGATCTTTGAACTCTTTTGACCATCGCCTTACAAATGCAAAAACGCCTTTGGCTTTATTGACTGTAACATTAATATGATGGTTGAAATTGAGTTTGGAATCCATTGTGATACCAAGATCGACAAAATTGGATACCTGCTCCAGATTATAATTTGATATTGAATAAACAGCTGGTTGAACAGCCCTCCGAGAGAAACACATAACTTTATATTTTTGAAGGTTTAGTGGCATATAGTTTGCATTACACCAACTAACCACGTTGTTCAGATCCGCTTGTAACAAAGACCTTTCTTCGATAGAGGTCACATCATCGGCATACATTAAAATTTTTGAATGTTTTATAATAGAAGAAATATCATTAATGAATATCAGGAACAGAATCGGACCAAGGTGGCTTCCCTGAGGAACTCTTGAAGAAACTTTAATGATGTTGGAATAACAATTATTAACAATAACTCTTTGTGCTATCAGAGAGGTAAGATGAGATCCGTTGAAGAAGACTGGGCTGAAAGCCGATTAGGTCGAGTTTACGGATGAGTAACGAGTGACATACTTTGTCAAAAGCTTTACTGAAATCGGTGTATATTACGTCGGTATGAGCATTTTCTCTAAAACCGTTTGAGACATGAGTTGTAAACTCCAATAAATTTGTCATAGTAGATTTTCCTTTAGAAAACCCGTGTTGAGATTGTGTAATTGAAGAAGATATAGAATATGTCAGCTGGTTAACAATAATTGCTTCGAATAATTTGGGGATAGCGGAGAGTTTCGCTATGCCTCGATAGTTTTCTATAGAGGACCTGCTGCCGTTTTTGTGAAGTGGTATTAGGAAAGACTCCTTCCAGGCTGACAGAAAAATGCCATGTTTAAGTGACAAATTTAATAGAGTTGTTAAAGGCTCGCAGATGTTCTCAGCGCAGTTTTTAAGAAAACAGGTCGGAATATGATCAGGTCCAGGCCTAAATGTCGCTTTTAAGGTTTTTAAATAGTGTAAAACTTCACCGGAAGATATTACTGGAATATAAGCAGAGTTGATTGGACAAAGCTCGTACGGATAGTTTCCACTTATAGGGAAGTCTACAGAATAATTGGACCTAAAGAACTGAGCAAACATGTTGGCAATGAGTTGTGTCTACGCGAGATCAGCAACCACACGTTCCAACCTATAATTAAGAAAAAGGTTTATTTAATTGAATCTATTGTATTTATCTATTGAATTCTTATACTCACAAATATGTGTTCAAGTTGCAATATGTATTCAGCTGTACGAAGAAGAAATGTAAACAAAGCGCAAAGGGTTGCCGTGGTTGGACGTATGGCTGCTCAAAAATCCCTCAATATTTGTTAATGGCAGCACTTGTTGAAACTGCTGAATACCGAGTGCCAATCGGCACAGCCATTTTTTTTTTAACTACACATCATTTTTGATACCCGAACAGAAAGGCAACCAATTTGCGCGGAAAAAAGACTTTAAAAAACTGAACACTTAAAAGAAAAATAATCTCGTAAAAAAACCTTAAAGCTGAATTATATGAAATAAGTATATTAAACGCAAATAAACGCGAATTCCTGAATTAAACCAAAATAAAATAAGGAGTGTTTTATTCCGACGTGCACAAGTGAATAAGTTAGAAGGATCCCCGCCGGCGAACAACCAACCCAGCCGATTCCCTGCCAAGAAGCCCCACCGCATAGTCGTAGACCACCAACTCCTGGGAAAGAACAAACCAGCCGTCGCCAGTTTGGTCCTTCGTCGCCCGTCTAGGAATCAGTGAAGCGAGAAGCTCAAGTAGTCTCATACAAAATAAGTACAAGTACTCATATAAATCGTGAGTAAGAAAAGCTCGAAATTTACTAACCCTTTAGATTGCGATAATTGTCAGTACTTATTGTTGGAAAAAACCCTTTTTCAACTTGTTAACTCGGAATATTTAGCTTGAAGGTAAATTGCGCCATTTTTGTTGCCTTTGGAAAAAAAAATTATTTGCGAATCCCTATATACATAGTACATATACATTAAAAATATTTGTGCTACCCAGTAGCAGTACAGTGGGACAAATAGTGGGTTTGAATTATAAATTTCACCACACAGTAGAAGCTTGTTTTTCGTTTTAACACCCCAAACAACCCTCCAATCTACAAAGCGGTTTCACTCTTGCATATACACAAAAAAAAAAATATTATAATAAATAAATCGGAATCAAATAAATAAGTTTCGAGTAGTTGCATTTGAAATGGTGGGTGCAGCACAGGGGGAAGATAAGTCTAAAAGCCCTGCAAATAAAATCAGTGACGAAGAGAAAATGCAAGGCACCTCTTCCGACTCCCAACGCCCCACACGTGGGGCTGCCAAGATGGTAAAAAAATCCAAGCCAGCACTCTCGTCAACAAAATTCATTTCGGAAACTGACAATTTCTCGGATTATTGCACTCGTTTTCGCTCAACCCACATCCAAGACAACACGGAAGCAGGGCTAGCAATCAAAGACAAAAACATAGATAACTTCTGGAACCGAGTCCAGAGTGCATATGACTTGGTGGTAGAAACTGATGATCAAGATCTCCCTGAAGAGTTTAAAACCTCAGCCTATGCCAAATATATATCTTGTCTAATCACTTATGAGGACACAAAGGCACAGATTGGTGACCAGCTCCATCTTCTTAAGCAAGTAATCATACCCGCACCTCCCATAAGTACACCACAGCCCCAAGAATGTTTCGGTATGGATCTAAAAGTGCCGCCTTGCGACACAGAAGTGTTTTATGGGGGTTATGAACAATGGCCGTCCTTTCGTGCCATGTTCACGGCGGTCTACGTAAACCACCCAAAACTCTCAAAAGCTCAAAAGTTTTACCCTCTTCGGTACAAAACGTAAGGCAAGGCAGGTCAGATAGTAAAACAATTCCCACTCAGCGACGATAACATTGACTTGGCATGGGAAGCCCTGAGATCCCGATACGAGAATAAAAGGGTTCTTGTAGATAACCAAATCCGAGTACTCATGAATTTAAAACCCATACTAACGGAGAACAGTGAGGAAATCCAAAGACTGCAGTCATCCGTGAACAACTGTCTCCAAATACTAGCAACCCAACAAGTCTCGACAGAAAGTTGGGACCCCATATTAATTTACCTGGTAACCTCTAAGCTTCCTGAAAATACTGTTGCTTTATGGGAGCAATCCCTGAATTCGCGAAAAGACCTTCCCAGCTGGTCGCAAATGAACCAGTTTCTGACCACTCGGTATGAAGTGGTGGAACGGGTGGATCAATGGCGCCCCGCCAAATCCCGACAAAATCTCCCTACCACCAACGTCTCTAGACCGCCGCCCCAGCAAACCTGGTCAACCCCAAACACATCACAATAGATCTTTCGGCCAGGTAAATTCCCATATGGCGGAGCAATAAAAAATATATGGTTGAAAAATGTGCAAAAATTCCTCACACACGCTTCAAAGTTGCCTTCGATTCAAAAAACTATCAATCCCAGATCGCAAAAGATTCGTGAGAGAAAATAGACTTTGCGAAAACTGTTTATCCCAAACCCACATGCTTAATGATTGCCCAAGTACAAGAACGTGCTTTCACTGCCCAGAGCGTCACAACACAACGCTTCACAATAATGCACCCCCGGCCCAGAGTTCCAGAACACAAAGAACGACGTCCCAGGTAGCAACAATTTCGTCTAACATTCCCATTATGCAGCCTGCTAGTGAAGTACAAATCTTAGATGATCAGCCCTCTCCTCAGGTATAACGCACGTACAATCATTTCATGCTGAAAATGACAGTAAAATACTCCTTCCCACCGCCATTGTATCAGTAGAGCATAGAGGTGACCTCTTCAAGCTAAGAGCGCTAATTGACCAAGGGTCCGAACGCAGTTTCATCTCCGCCAAAGCGCAGACAATGCTGGGGCTTCCATGTCAGCACTCCAGCTTTGAAATCTCGGGGATGGGAGGAGGAGTTGTTCAAACTTCGAACAAACTCTGCTCACTTATTCTAGTCTCAAACGATCAAAACATAGAAATTAAAGCCAAAGCTATAGTATTACCACGACTCACAAGATTACTCCCAAAATTCCAGCTGCATAACGCAGAAATAGAAAAATGGTCTCATCTAAAATTAGCCGATCAAAACTGCCATTCTCCCTCTCAAATCGATCTCGTATTAGGCAGTGATCTCATACCCCGTATAATGCTCGATGGCATCGAAAAAATCTCCCACACCTTGCTGGCACAAAATACTATATTTGGCTGGATACTAAGTGGTCAGATTCCCGAAAAGGTAGCAGTGTATTCCACTCGAGTCGAAGAGGTAGTTGATGTACATCTGGACGTCCAATTAAAAAAGTTTTGGGAACTAGAAGAAGTTCCCTGTACACAACTCCTTAATCCAGAAGATAAAATGTGCGAAGAGTTCTATAAATCCACTACTACTCGTGCAAATGACGGTCGTTACATTGTTCGGCTTCCGTTGAAGCCCACATTCCCAGAAAGTATCTCTCTAAGCCAATCTCGGCGCGCAGCGCTTCAGCAATTTCTTGGGATGGAACGAACCCTGCTTAAGAAAAGAGACCTGAAATCGCAGTATGACAGCGTATTGGAAGAATACATCACTCTCGACCACATGGAAGAAACGAACTCCATTGAAATAGAATCCGAAGGCACCCACTATTCCTTTTACCTCCCTCACCACGCTATCATAAAACCCGAGAAAAGAACAACAAAAGTTCGGGTAGTATTTAATGCATCAAAAAAATCAGATTCTGGTCACTCACTCAACGATATCTTATGCACCGGACCAACTCTCCAACCCGACTTGATGCTTTTGTTATTAAATTGGCGGACCTACAAATACGTTTTCAATGGCGATGTTGAAAAAATGTACCGCCAAATACTCTTGCACCCTGATGACCAAGACTACCAGAGACTCATCTTTCGCTCCTCCGAAAACAGTCCAATAAAGGACTTCAAGTTGAAAACGGTCACCTTTGGTGTAAATTGTGCGCCTTTCTTGGCTATACGTACTCTTCACGAGCTCGCCAAAGACGTATCCCTCACCCATCCCAAAGCAACACCCATATTAAAAACCGAAACGTATGTGGACGATGTTTTATCAGGCAGCCATGACCTCCAATCGGCAACGCAGTCTTTATCCCAGGTCATGGAGGCCCTCCACTCTGCGGGTTTCCCCTTGAAAAAAATTACAGCAAACCACCCACACATTCTTCAAAATATTAGTAAAACGGAATTACTGGAGACTAATTTTCTCGAATTTGAAAAGACAAGTACAGCAAAGACTCTAGGGATTCAATGGAATGCCCTCTCTGACAAATTCTCTTATACCATTGAGCCCGTCTCAGCCTCCACAGCAAGTAGGAAGCGGCAGATACTGTCGTCTGTCGCAAAATTGTTTGACCCCGCAGGGTAGCTGACGCCCATAATGATACAAGCCAAAATCCTTATGCAAGAGCTGTGGCTTGATGGGACCGATTGGGATGAGCAGGTCAAACCCATACGCCTCACCAAATGGTTGCAGTTTGCCAAAAATCTACCCACAATCTCGGTCATCCAAATACCAAGATGGATTAATTATATACCGGATCAACAAGTCGAACTACATGGATTCTGCGACGCCTCGGAAAAGGCCTATTGTGCCAACTTGTATGTTCGAACCACCGTCGGTACCCGAATTTTCTCCCATCTCTTAGTGTCCAAGAGCAAAGTTGCGCCACTTAAAACCATAAGTTTACCGCGGTTAGAACTATGTGGAGCCCTCTTATTAGCTAAACTAGCGGCAGTAGTCCAACCCCATCTTGACCTCACCAAACGAAAATTGATTATGTGGTCTGACTCGGAAATTGTACTGGCTTGGCTTGAAAGGCCACCTCACGCCTGGAAAACGTATGTCTCCAATCGAACAGCGCAGATCATCGATCTAGTAGGCAACGCTACTTGGCGACATGTCCGCAGTAAGGATAATCCCGCTGATATGGGTACCCGAGGTTGCAAACCCCTTGACCTGTCCAATTCTTCGCTGTGGTGGAACGGCCCGGAGTGGCTGTCCAAACCCCCCGAGGAGTGGCCAGTCCCGGCCACGAGGAATATCAACCCGCCTGAGGTACGCCGGGTGGAGGCATTGCATGCTGTCGAAGAAGATGCCGACCTATTAGATCGTTTTTCCTCCTATTCACGCGCTCTAAAGGTGACTGCATACATGCTCAAGTTCATCAATAAACTAAAGGACGCAAAAAATGGCACCCACGTCGCTACCTCCCCGACCTTATCACACACCGACCTTCACAGCGCGAAAGTTCGCCTCCTCATAATTACTCAAACCCGCTACTTTGTCCGCGAAAGAACTTGCCTGGAAGATTCGAAACCTATTGACAAACGAAGCTCCCTCTTGGTACTCAATCCATTCTTAGACAAAAACGGACTTCTCCGCGTCAATGGACGCCTAGCCCACTCCACACTAAGCTACAACGAACGTCATCCAATAATTATCCCCGAGAAATCCCGATTTGCTGTTTTGTACATCCGATTTCTTCACGAACTGCTCCTACACGCAGAAGTCCGCCTANTTTATCCCCGAGAAATCCCGATTTGCTGTTGTACATACGATTTCTTCACGAACTGCTCCTACACGCAGAAGTCCGCCTAATGCAGCAAATGATAAGGCAGGAGTTTTATATTCCCCGGCTCAAACCCGCTCTGAAAAAATGCATTTTCCTATGCAAGGCTTGCACAATTCATAAGCAGCAAATGCGCTCGCAATTAATGGCAGCTTTGCCCCCAGAACGATGCACCTTCGCTCCGCCCTTCACCACCACTGGTGTCGATTTTGCTGGGCCTTTTCAAATAAAGGCTTCCATGCTAAGATCTCCCGCCATGATGAAAGGCTATGTGGCCGTCTTTGTGTGTTTTACCACAAAGGCGGTGCACCTTGAGCTGTGCTCGGATTTAACCAGCGATGCGTTTCTCGCCGCCTTTGCCCGATTTGTTGGGCGCCGCGGCTACCCAAACCAAATGATGAGTGACAATGGCAAAACTTTCATAGGAGCCAAGCGGGCTACCGAAAGGGAATTTGTAACCTTCCTCAAAGAAGTCTCGAATGACGTTGTTCACAAATACTCGCCTCAGGGCATAAACTGGAAATTCATACCACCTGGTGCACCTCATATGGGCGGTTTATGGGAATCCGCTGTCAAAAGCTTTAAAACCCATTTTAAAAAGACCGCTGGATCCCATAAATTCACCTTCGAAGAGTTCACCACCCTGTTGATCCGAATCGAGGCCGTTTTAAACTCACGTCCTATCTCCCCACTTTCCCAAGATCCCACCGACTTTACGGCAATCACCCCCGGCCACTTTATTAGAGGCGCTCCAATGTTATCCTTCCCAGAACCGAATTGCGAAAGACTCTCCTTGATCAACAGATGGGAGAAACTAAAGGTTTTGCATCATCAATTCAGCCAACGATGGAAAGACGAGTACCTGAAAGACCTTCAAAAGCGGTACCGGTGGAAAACCATTCAAATCCCACCTAAAATAGGCGAGTTGGTAGTCATCAATGACGAAACCCTTCCCCCCACTGAATGGCGGCTCGGACGCATCGAGCAGACGCATCCTGGTCGAGACGGACACATCCGAGTTGTAGACGTGCGCACACAGAATGGTGTTTTCACTCGACCAATCACTAAATTATGCTTCTTGCCACCCATTGATGGCCACACCGAATCTCGTTGCGCTCCTACTTATGGCTCGTCCGCCTCACATGAACCGCTCCCCTTACAATCGCCTGAATAGAGCAATTGAGTTAAATTACTTTCTCACTACTAATAACTCACATGAACCACACCCAAATAGAACATTTTAGTTCGTTTACCTCTTTATTGATCACACACCACAATCTAGTCTCACTGATAAGCATTGATTTACTCAATTACACCTTTATTCACAGATGGACCGACAAAGCACTCCTGTTCCTGCACCACGCAAGTCATTGTCGTCGCGGGTCGTGATACCACCAACCGATGTTCCTCACGAAGGACAGCGGAAAGCAGACACCCAAACCGACTATCGAAGGTGCCGTCTGTGCATGCGATACCATTCCCTGTTGACGTGCCCGGTGTTCACGGCTATGCAGCCTCAACAACGCTTCCTACTGGCCAGAGCGCACAATTATTGCACCAATTGTTTGGCGCTATCGCACCATACAAGCGAATGCACCTCCACAGTGCAATGTCGTGTCTGTGGCCTCCACCACCACACATTCCTCCATCGTAACAGTGGCCACCAGGCAGCGCACTCCGCAGCACCTAACGCAGCATCCAACCGCCACCAATCGAAGAAAAAGGCACGCGCGCAACGGCCCCGTCCACCTCGCAATGTCAACACCACACGCACTCGACACCGTTCGTCTACCCCCGCAGCAACTAACAGCCCACCAGTTCCAACACTTGTTTTGTGGAAGTCTTACCTTGCGAAAACACCGCCATCTGATTCGCGACCATAAGCTCCGACTTCGACGAACAGAAACTTATATTCGGCATCCACCAAAGCCATCAGAACAATACTCTTAAACCTCTTATAATTAAAATATTCTGATCCACAGTGTGCAGGCGCTTGAATGGCTATGTGCTTTCCGTCAAGTGCTACGCAGCAATTGGGGAAATTCTACCTTTGCTCAAAACGGTCAGCAACTTTTACGCTAGGCGCACATTGCATCCGATAGGTCGACCGATTTCGGCCAAACAATTTGACCGCCCGAAATGATGCGCACACTTAACCAGATTATTTGCCGACCGTATTTGTACACAAAAATCTAGTTGTCTTTACAATTTTGTAAGCAGTGAAATATTTTGATACATTTTAATTGACATACTCAAAACATGTGATTTTATATGTAATTTTTTATTTTTGCACCCAATAAGTTAATTTTTCACATTCCATTTTGGTACTTTTCATCTAACATCGAACGAGAAAAACAAACATGTTTGAATTTATCGCCACTGACGGACGTAAACGGGCGATGTCGGTTCGGTTATCGGTTTATGTGTGAGAGCGCTCATATAATCACAAGTGTTTATTCATATCGCCCGCAAATAGCCGAGCACAATTCGGCCGATGCCGGCTGCAGTATGCGCGTAGCGTTACCCATTCTTCCGTAGTGCTCGGAATTTTAATGAAATATATCGAATGTAACATTTTTTATTGTTTGACTTACATATGTAACTGCAGAATATCGACCCTAACCGCAGAAAACATGGAATAGTGGGCGTGGTTCGCCTTTTTGAACTGATTTTAAGGGTATATATAACATTTCTTGTGAAAATGAGTATTGAATATGAATTGATTTTCAAAACGTGGATATGGTTGGAAAGATAATTAAAACACCTTTTCCCCGATATTTATTTTTATATAAAATACACACATATTGAGAGAAAAAACAAAATTATGCCCATTTCTTAATAAAAATTTGTGTTTTTCTTTAAAAAATGCGTAATTAGCTAAATGCAAAAATATGTTTGTCAAAAATAACTTAAAAATACCTTTAATTTGATATGTAGCTTTGTATAGTTACCCAATAAAAATTGTGGCGAACGTTCGAGAGAAAGTGAAATCCAGCTATTTCTCGAAGGAAAATATAAGAAAATCACTCACTCTCGTTAAAATTACAATTCGATTATGGGCTGGATTTCGAGGCCACTAATGTCTTGATGTTAATTTGCCCGAGACATGTTATATATACTCGAAATCAGGAAAAGGGCGCAGGCCACGCCCGCTTCACGTTTTCCGGAGTGAGAATTCACTTCTCTGCACTTGTTTATATTGTTTTTCGGATTAACATAAATTTCTTATATCTACTAAAACTAACCTTTAGGAACTCGTCTTTTAAGATCGCATAAAGTGCAGCGCATGTTTCGTTATAATGTGGCAAATGGTTGTTTTTCCCAATAGAAAAACTGTCAAACTGGAAAAACTATCCCCGGTTGCCAAGTAACGCAAAGTTACTGCTAGCCTTTCTCTGACAGATATCGGCTTTAAAAAACTCCTTTTTTTTGCAGATGTATGGCGTGAGGCGCTCCACAAAATAGTCAAAATCTTCTACCTTCATTCTGAGGGAATTTTTCAGCTACCTTGGGTCCTGGATTGCTAGCTTGGAACGCAGAGTAGTATAAAACACACAGCGGTCTCTATTTCTCAGATCTGGTCTGATCCACCGCTCCTTTACCTTCCTCAGTTGCCTCCTTTTCTCTTTCCAAGCTTTTATGGTAGTTACCAAGCAAAGTGCCGCACAAGCTATTGCGATGGTCTTTTTCTTATTCATTATTTATGTAGTTTTTATGTAAGTTGCCTTTTTTTAATATGTTTATTAATTTCGTATTTCGCACTGCGTTAATTTTCCTCTTATCAGCTGATCAAATGTCATCTTCGGATTTGACACCTTTAATGAAAATGCCATGTCAAATATTTGACCCACATTTTGAAGACAGTTTTTGAAAAAGACTTTTTCTGATGTACTGAAAATGCATTTGACACCAAATTAACAGCTGTTAGTTGAGGCAGTTTTTGATGTCAGTGATTTTGTCAATGTTATTGTGGTTTATTAACATTTAATTTTAATATTTTTATTGAGCTTTGTACCATGATAATTTTATTAGGAAAATGGAAAAGCAACAAAGTCTAAGCTGTAGAAGTTATTGCAGCTATTTCGGAGATCACCACATCTCCTCATCATACTTCTTTTTTCTAGACTTCAGCAGGGATCGAACCCGCATCATCGATATGCAAAGTCAGAAGCGTTAACCACTGAGCTATGCACACCCCGTAAACTCTTGTTGCTAATTCATATTCCTTATTCAACCTACTGCTATCAAGTGCAGCTGATTTGCCGCTATTT
>NW_016157509.1:20010-40423 GCF_001687245.7 Rhagoletis zephyria | reverse complement strand
ATAAGCATTGATTTACTCAATTACACCTTTATTCACAGATGGACCGACAAAGCACTCCTGTTCCTGCACCACGCAAGTCATTGTCGTCGCGGGTCGTGATACCACGAACCGATGTTCCGAGCGAAGGACAGCGGAAAGCAGACACCCAAACCGACTATCGAAGGTGCCGTCTGTGCATGCGATACCATTCGCTGTTGACGTGCCCGGTGTTCACGGCTATGCAGCCTCAACAACGCTTCCTACTGGCGAGAGCGCACAATTATTGGACCAATTGTTTGGCGCTATCGCACCATACAAGCGAATGCACCTCCACAGTGCAATGTCGTGTCTGTGGCCTCCACCACCACACATTCCTCCATCGTAACAACAGTGGCCACCAAGCTGCGCACTCCGCAGCACCTAACGCAGCATCCAACCGCCACCAATCGAAGAAAAAGGCACGCGCGCAACGGCCCCGTCCACCTCGCAATGTCAACACCACACGCACTCGACACCGTTCCTCTACCCCCGCAGCAACTAACAGCCCACCAGTTCCAACACTTGTTTTGTGGAAGTCTTACCTTGCGAAAACACCGCCATCTGATTCGCGACCATAAGCTCCGACTTCGACGAACAGAAACTTATATTCGGCATCCACCAAAGCCATCAGAACAATACTCTTAAACCTCTTATAATTAAAATATTCTGATCCACAGTGTGCAGGCGCTTGAATGGCTATGTGCTTTCCGTCAAGTGCTACGCAGCAATTGGGGAAATTCTACCTTTGCTCAAAACGGTCAGCAACTTTTACGCTAGGCGCACATTGCATCCGATAGGTCGACCGATTTCGGCCAAACAATTTGACCGCCCGAAATGATGCGCACACTTAACCAGATTATTTGCCGACCGTATTTGTACACAAAAATCTAGTTGTCTTTACAATTTTGTAAGCAGTGAAATATTTTGATACATTTTAATTGACATACTCAAAACATGTGATTTTATATGTAATTTTTTATTTTTGCACCCAATAAGTTAATTTTTCACATTCCATTTTGGTACTTTTCATCTAACATCGAACGAGAAAAACAAACATGTTTGAATTTATCGCCACTGACGGACGTAAACGGGCGATGTCGGTTCGGTTATCGGTTTATGTGTGAGAGCGCTCATATAATCACAAGTGTTTATTCATATCGCCCGCAAATAGCCGAGCACAATTCGGCCGATGCCGGCTGCAGTATGCGCGTAGCGTTACCCATTCTTCCGTAGTGCTCGGAATTTTAATGAAATATATCGAATGTAACATTTTTTATTGTTTGACTTACATATGTAACTGCAGAATATCGACCCTAACCGCAGAAAACATGGAATAGTGGGCGTGGTTCGCCTTTTTGAACTGATTTTAAGGGTATATATAACATTTCTTGTGAAAATGAGTATTGAATATGAATTGATTTTCAAAACGTGGATATGGTTGGAAAGATAATTAAAACACCTTTTCCCCGATATTTATTTTTATATAAAATACACACATATTGAGAGAAAAAACAAAATTATGCCCATTTCTTAATAAAAATTTGTGTTTTTCTTTAAAAAATGCGTAATTAGCTAAATGCAAAAATATGTTTGTCAAAAATAACTTAAAAATACCTTTAATTTGATATGTAGCTTTGTATAGTTACCCAATAAAAATTGTGGCGAACGTTCGAGAGAAAGTGAAATCCAGCTATTTCTCGAAGGAAAATATAAGAAAATCACTCACTCTCGTTAAAATTACAATTCGATTATGGGCTGGATTTCGAGGCCACTAATGTCTTGATGTTAATTTGCCCGAGACATGTTATATATACTCGAAATCAGGAAAAGGGCGCAGGCCACGCCCGCTTCACGTTTTCCGGAGTGAGAATTCACTTCTCTGCACTTGTTTATATTGTTTTTCGGATTAACATAAATTTCTTATATCTACTAAAACTAACCTTTAGGAACTCGTCTTTTAAGATCGCATAAAGTGCAGCGCATGTTTCGTTATAATGTGGCAAATGGTTGTTTTTCCCAATAGAAAAACTGTCAAACTGGAAAAACTATCCCCGGTTGCCAAGTAACGCAAAGTTACTGCTAGCCTTTCTCTGACAGATATCGGCTTTAAAAAACTCCTTTTTTTTGCAGATGTATGGCGTGAGGCGCTCCACAAAATAGTCAAAATCTTCTACCTTCATTCTGAGGGAATTTTTCAGCTACCTTGGGTCCTGGATTGCTAGCTTGGAACGCAGAGTAGTATAAAACACACAGCGGTCTCTATTTCTCAGATCTGGTCTGATCCACCGCTCCTTTACCTTCCTCAGTTGCCTCCTTTTCTCTTTCCAAGCTTTTATGGTAGTTACCAAGCAAAGCGCCGCACAAGCTATTGCGATGGTCTTTTTCTTATTCATTATTTATGTAGTTTTTATGTAAGTTGCCTTTTTTTAATATGTTTATTAATTTCGTATTTCACACTGCGTTAATTTTCCTCTTATCAGCTGATCAAATGTCATCTTCGGATTTGACACCTTTAATGAAAATGCCATGTCAAATATTTGACCCACATTTTGAAGACAGTTTTTGAAAAAGACTTTTTCTGATGTACTGAAAATGCATTTGACACCAAATTAACAGCTGTTAGTTGAGGCAGTTTTTGATGTCAGTGATTTTGTCAATGTTATTGTGGTTTATTAACATTTAATTTTAATATTTTTATTGAGCTTTGTACCATGATAATTTTATTAGGAAAATGGAAAAGCAACAAAGTCTAAGCTGTAGAAGTTATTGCAGCTATTTCGGAGATCACCACATCTCCTCATCATACTTCTTTTTTCTAGACTTCAGCAGGGATCGAACCCGCATCATCGATATGCAAAGTCAGAAGCGTTAACCACTGAGCTATGCACACCCCGTAAACTCTTGTTGCTAATTCATATTCCTTATTCAACCTACTGCTATCAAGTGCAGCTGATTTGCCGCTATTTAAACTTGACAGCGTGGTTGCGGTTGTTAATTCCATACAAGTATGTGTATTTCTAAAACTGGGAATGAAAATTTGATTCACATAAAATTTTAATTCCAATAACTTGCATTTTAGATATTTTAGTGAAAACATTTACAATACAGTTTTCAGTAGCTTTTGGCGAATTTGAGCGATTATATAAAATTACACATGCGTATGTGCCTACATATCATTCTATATAGGTATATTATTTCAACAAAGCTAATAGTAAAATTTTAAATGGAATATGGGTATGACAATTAAAAAAAAAAACAATTCATTTTCTGCTACGTCCGGGATTAGAACCAAGAAAAGCGGCAAGGCGCCAAAGAAGTTGCATCACCTATGAAATTTTTATTCTTGCAAAAAGACAAACGCATAAATATGTATGCATTTATAAATGTAAATATGTGCATACATATGTACGGTTGATCAGCTTCGTGCTCCCCTCGCCGGCCTCCATCCAGACAAATTATTAAATTTCTGCGAATTGCCATTTGTTTGTTTTGTCATTTAAAATTTTGCATGAAACATCTTCTCGACGATACATGTAACTTTCATGAAAATTCACTATAAAAATTGTATTTTATTAACCACTGGAACGAAAAAAACTTTGACCGCTTAAATGGGTTAAACGCAAACTTAAATTGACATATTTGCACGCTTACATCCAGACATATGTACATATGGACATCTACAGTGGAGTAGCACTAACTCGGACATCGCATTGCTTGTACTTTGGTGTGTGTGAATCTTTTTATGAGGAGTTGCGTACAGATAAAAAAAATTAAAAATCATCCGTGGATATTTGTAGCTATATATTTATGAACGCTTCGACGTATAGAAATTTTTAATATTAAAAATAAATAAAATAATTTTTTTGTATTTATACAAATGGTGTTCAAGGCACCTCGACCTACTCGTACCAAAATCGGCAACTCGTGGTGGACAAAAATTTTACAAGTTCGGGCCGAAAAATGTGGCTAGGTTGCCACGTTATATTTGTGAACCTCCGATAAAACCACATACTATGTTTGTGATTTTAGAAGTTTTGATTTGTTTTTAAATAACACTGGCTTACAGCAAAAATGTTTTATGGAAGCCACTATCTAATTCCCATGTATAATTCATCGGTGATTCCGAAAATCGAGATACTTTTTGTCTATGGATAACTTTTCGAGATATATGCAATTTACCGTTACTCAGCCTTAAAAAATAGTGGTTTTACTTAATGACGTATATCTTACGAACCAATAGAATAATCGTAATACGAGATACGGAAAATGAAATTCTCCATAAACTGTACATATATCACTTTTCGATAGCCCTGATAGATTCTGAGAAATTAATTAGTCATTATTCGGGTGTACGTGGCGTATGAGTAACACTCTTTTCTGCTGATATTTCATACAAAAAATCCTTGCGCATTTTCATTTGACCAATCATTAGTTTGTTATTTATGTATCGGTTTTCTTCATTGGTAGCTTAGTTTTTTGCTAAAGGAACAGGCTTTAACACAAGTGGAAATTGTTTACACACAAACTGTTATTTTTTGACTTTTTTCCCTGTTAAAGTTTGATTTTTTTTGCTTTTTTCCATAAAAAAAAAAAAAATCTGGAATGATTATATAATTTCTCAGAAACTATTAGAGCTATCGAAAAGTAATCTATATACGATTAATTGCAGCTTTTTTGACAGATATCCCATTGAAAATTTTGTAAAAAAGCTGCAACTAACTTTTGAGTCGACTTAATTATGATTATAACTACGGGCCTCTGTTTCCCAAATCCGTGTCTAAGGATGGGAAAATACTGACTACATGTTAATAAGTTTGTTAAGGGGCCGAGTTTGTTTTCCATAGACGCACTGTGTAAAAATGTCCGCTCTTTTCGGTGGATACATTTGGATACAGTTTTAGATCTTTTATGGATACTTTAAAGGCTAAGGCAGTGGCAACACTGTATTTGCTGTATTTTATTAAAGTTCAAATATATGTACATATAAGTTCCCATTTTTACAAATGTGGCGACCCAAAATCTATTAGAAACAGCTAGCCTTATCTCGGAGAAAATTTTCATGTCGGCCTGTGTTAAGTATATAAAATTTAAAGAATTTTCTCTAATCCGAAAAGTCTTAAAATACTGGGCCGATTTCAAAGGTTTTTATTTTATGTAAATATATATAGTGACCCAAATATGAAGGGGGACGTGACATTTTAGCTCATTATTCTTTTATGAAAGTATAGCTGATTACTTACAAACCCCATTTAAACCCAAATTTCACATTTTAAGCAAAAATTAATTAATTCTGCCTTTTTTTAATTTAAAATTTTAGTATAGCAAAGTGCAAATTTAAGGTAGCTGACACTTACCGTTGATTTTTGGAAATTTTTTGTTGACGGTGTTCCGCATTATTTATCCATATAAAATACTTTAGAACATACTTTTTATGGAAAAAATTCGTAACACTGCACATTAGGTCAAATGATACATTTGGATGTGCGAAAGTCCAATTGCGTAAAGGCAGTTTTACATTATTTTTTGTTGCCATTCTGTAGGGAATACTCCGAAATAACAGAAACTTCACTTAGTTTTTGTAAAATAAAAAACACCGTTATACCGCATATTTTTTGTAAAGTTCGAATAACTAAAGGAAAATTTTAAATGGGAAACAAAACTATATCTAAGTGAGAACCTATGTCCCAATTTAAAAAAGTGACTTTTTATCATTTGTTTGCAAAAAAAACTGACTTATTTGCATAACCTCAAAAATTTTCTGATTTATTTCCATTTATGATTTTATGTAAGCTTTTACAATTTTTTTAACTTTCGGCAAGCAAAATGACATCGGAAATGGATAAATTAAGATGTAATGAGTTGAATTTATTTTACTTAACTTGCCGTTTTAGCCGTTTTCAAGAAAAACGGTTTTTTCTGGGTTATCATGCTATCACAAAAGGCAAGTTGTTTGAAGTTTGGCTGATTGGATGTTCGAAAAAAGAAATGCCTTTTTCAATTGTCAACCATGTTGAAAAAAAAATTTGGTGCTGCTGATATTTGCGAAAGTTCCATGAAACTCTTAGAAGAAAAAACGCGTATTTTTTGCAATTATTTATCAAATAAATATGAAAATTAAGGGAAACAATTTGGAAAGGATGCTAAAATATTTAGATCTGAAAACATAGCGTTTCTTGCTGATGAGGTTCTTGTCGAAATCAAAAAGCCAACTGTTTCGACCATCAGCCGGATTCTAACTTTCGCTATCGCTAAAGTGCTAAAATAGGATAGCTAACCTTTTTCCAAATTTTTAGCTACTTATCTCCAAAAATATCTCCAACATTTTTTGGTGATAAATAATCCATTTTAATGGTGATAAATAGTGAAAATGGAAGTATGTGATAGCAAAAAAAAAAAAATAGCAGCCTCAATTTGGATTACATTTCATCTCCTATAGCGTAGCCGAGGCTATGTTACAAATACACTAGCGATTCGCAAAGACCATTGATGAGCAGCCTTCGCAAAAAGGCAAATCCTTGAGAGAAATTAGAAACAAATTAGTTTCATAAACATTCGTATTCTTTTCAGGAAGTTACCAGCGATTTTTGGTAAATGTGTCATAAAGCAGCATTTGTATTCTGAATATAAATAATATCGGTGGAGAATTTGGAAATACTGAAACCTCAAGTGAAAATGAAGTGTTTTATGAAGACTAACTGCTTTAGGAATCTCTCCTCAAGACATATCTGCGAGACATGTAGTAAATATTTTTATTTTTTTATTTTAGGAATTTCGATAACGCCATAACTAATCGCTGGAAGAAAATTTTCTACCTTCATTCTGACGGAATTTTTCAGCTACCTTGGGTCCTGGATTGCACACAGCGGTCTCTATTTCTCAGATCTGGTCTGATCCACCGCTCCTTTACCTTCCTCAGTTGCCTCCTTTTCTCTTTCCAAGCTTTTATGGTAGTTACCAAGCAAAGTGCCGCACAAGCTATTGCGATGGTCTTTTTCTTATTCATTATTTATGTAGTTTTTATGTAAGTTGCCTTTTTTTAATATGTTTATTAATTTCGTATTTCACACTGCGTTAATTTTCCTCTTATCAGCTGATCAAATGTCATCTTCGGATTTGACACCTTTAATGAAAATGCCATGTCAAATATTTGACCCACATTTTGAAGACAGTTTTTGAAAAAGACTTTTTCTGATGTACTGAAAATGCATTTGACACCAAATTAACAGCTGTTAGTTGAGGCAGTTTTTGATGTCAGTGATTTTGTCAATGTTATTGTGGTTTATTAACATTTAATTTTAATATTTTTATTGAGCTTTGTACCATGATAATCTTATTAGGAAAATGGAAAAGCAACAAAGTCTAAGCTGTAGAAGTTATTGCAGCTATTTCGAAGATCACCACATCTCCTCATCAGACTTCTTTTTTCTAGACTTCAGCAGGGATCGAACCCGCATCATCGATGTGCAAAATCAGAAGCGTTAACCACTGAGCTATGCACACCCCGTAAACTCTTGTTGCTAATTCATATTCCTTATTCAACCTACTGCTATCAAGTGCAGCTGATTTGCCGCTATTTTTTATTTTTTTTATTTATTCAAGTCTATGAAATACAGGTTTCTTACAGACTATGAGCTATATGTAACAAACAACGTAAAAACTTAACAATATATTACAAAACTGTATTCAATATGTTAATAAGTTCATACTTAGATATTGAGAAATCAAACGAA
Source organism: Rhagoletis zephyria (assembly GCF_001687245.7). NCBI lineage: Eukaryota > Metazoa > Arthropoda > Insecta > Diptera > Tephritidae > Rhagoletis > Rhagoletis zephyria. Next base: position 32,675 of record NW_016157509.1, on the reverse strand, counting down.
ACAGAGTTCGAGATCCTGTTAAGTTCATTGATAGCTCGAGCGATGGGAGCATTTCGAGCATAATCAGTTCTAAGAATTTGTTCATAGAAGGGTACAACAATACGCAGAGACCTCCGCGGGATGTTAAAATTAATCCGAGCGAGAAGAGATGTACAATCAATGTCACCACTAATAATATTGAAAAAGAAAGATAATGAAAGAATTACTCGCCTTGTCTCCAGCGTTTTCAAATTTATTAGAAGTAACCGCGAATTATAAGTAGGCATCGGCTCAGAGAAGTTCAATAAGCGTAGCGCAAACCTAAGAAATATTTTTTGGACCCTTTCAATTCTATTTACTGCGGAAATATGGTATGGTCTCCATATTATAGCACCATATTCCAAGTTTGACCGAACAAAGGCTGTATAAAGTAATTTAAGAGTATAAGGATCCGAAAATTTCGCACAATTACGCCTAATAAAGCCCAAAAGTGAGTACGCTTTAGCGATAATAAAGCTTATGTGGCTATTAAAAGAAAAGTTCGAGGTAAAGAAAATACCAAGATCCTTAGTTTCTTCTAAAGAATCTAAAACAGAGTCATCAATCATATAGGTGGAAGGCAAAACATTCTGTACCTTCGCGTACGTTATTTTGAAGCACTTTTTTATATTTAAGGAGAGGTGAGAGTTTAAGCACCAGACCTGCAGATTATCAATATCTGCCTGAACTTTATTAATGTCATCACGATTTTGAATATTAGAATATATTTTTAGATCGTCAGCATATAATAGGTATTTAGCGAAAGAGAAGCAACTGCTTATGTCATTTATGAATAACACAAAGAGCAGTGGACCTAAAATGCTTCCTTGAGGAACGCCTGAACACGCTATAAAAGGTCGTGAGTTGGTGTTATCAACAGTGATCACACATTGCCTATTAGATAGATAAGATTTTATCCACTTTAAAAAAACAGAAATCCCAGGTGTTCAAGCTTACTAATTAGCACCACGTGTGATACTTTATCGAAAGCCTTGGAAAAGTCAGTGTATACGCGCAATCAACTTGAATACCAAGTTGGAAAGACTCGAAGCAGTATTCACTAAATTCAGTCAAATTAGTAATTGTAGACCGATTTGGAATAAAGCCATGCTGAAATGGTGTTATTAGACTTTTGGTTGCAAAATATATTTTCTCTTTTACAATAACCTCAAAAAGCTTCGAGATGGTGGACAGCTTTGAAATCGGACGATAGTTACAAACATTATTCTTATTTCCACTTTTGAAAGTAGGAGTAATGCACGTAATTTTCCAATCTTCCACAAAATAGCCTAAAGCCAGAGACATATTAAAAATAATTGTAAGTGGTAAAATTAACGCGGGCGCAATTTTGAACAAAAAAACCGAAATACCATCAATATCAGTTTTTTCTGAAGGCTTAAGACCCATTATTCCGTTTAAAACATCCTCAGATGAAAGTCTGAGAGATCCAAAATTTACGGAAGAAACATTGTCTCCAGAACCAGCCACAAATTCGGAGTTACTATCATCCAATATAAAATTAGAGCTAAAAAACTTCGCGAATAAATTTGCTGAATCAGTTAAGTTACTAGCAGATTCGTTCTCCAAGAATATAGCAGATGGAATACTGGAGATAGATTTTTTTGATTTGATGAAACTCCAGAATGATTTGGGGCTGGCATTTATACCTGACTCAACATTAAGTATATAATTTCTATAAAGAAATTTATCCAAACAGTTAAATTCCTTCATGTATTTCTGGTATGATGCATAAAATATAAAGTTACCAGTAGCCTTGTACCTTTTAAAGAATTTGTTCCTCAGATTCTTCAACTTCTTCAGGCGACGATTGTACCATGGAAGTTTATATGTTTTTTTCCTGACAATGGGAACCCATTTTAGACACACTTCAGATAATATGTCTTTAAAGATACAAAAACTAGCTGAGACATCAGAGGTAGAAAATAAATCCTCCCAATTAAGCTCAGATAAACATAAGTTTAATTCAGAAAAATTACCGGCTTTAAAATTGAAACGTACATCTTCAACAGAGGCATTTGATGCAAACTTATAAAACTCAAAATTAATAGTCAGAGGAACGTGGTGCAAGTTAGATGGCGATAAAGGAAAATGACATTCTTCAATTGAGGTGTTTATATTGTCACTGACGAAAACAAGATCAAGAATTCTGCCAAGCCTGTTTACATATTTATTAATTTGCACTAAGTTAACGCTCAAAATATTGTCTACAAGATAAGACTCATGCGACTTACTAATATTTATGGGCATAAGGCCAGAGTTTGATATAGGAGACCAGCCTACATTAGATAAGTTAAAGCCAGCTAATACAGAAACATGATTATCAGCTACCATACTTAGAATTAAAGAGGTCACATTATCAGTGAGTGCACTATAAATGTAATCCGCGCTATTGGGTGGAATGTATGAAGCAATAACAAACAGCGAGCTTGGCGAAGAAGCTCCCTTAATGCTAACACATAGCTGGTCCATAAGCGAATCATAATTATCAAGCGCAACCAAGTGAGAATGAAATTTTCTTTGAACAGCAATGAGAACGCCCCCACCTCTATCGCAGCCGGTTTTCAGGGAGTCTCTATCTTTGCGGTAAACGTTATACAAATTGGAGTCAAAATACTCACTATCAAAGAAATTAATTGTAAGCCAGGTTTCAACAAACACAATGACATCAAAATCCAAACGAGAACTAAAAAGCCGTACTGCCTCCCCTTTAGTTCGAATGCCAGAGACATTCTGGAAATATACCTTAAGGTCATATATATTATTATTAGCCGCGCCGGCTTCTGCACATCTTGTTGTTGTACTGGCTTCTACACATTTTGTTGTTGGGTTCGACCTCTTCGTTTGCGACCTCCCCGTTTGCGAAAAAAATTAAATGGTTTCACTCTTACATTTATAGGCCAAATTTTCGCATCAAGAATACTATTAAACTCGGCAGATAGAACACCCAACCTGAAGTTAACGTGGGTACGATTTTCTGCTGGGTCATCTTTTTTAACTAAAGCATAGCAAGAGAGAGCCTTTTTATCAATGTTCACATGCTTACACACATAATTCTTAATATCATCAGCAGTGACTTTAGGATCAAATGACGACAAGTGCGCCCACATCATACGATCAGCAATGCACAATTCGGTGCTTGCATTAGAACCCACAACAACTACGTTGTTATTTCGCCTTTTGTTGTTTACTTTTGCCCACGCAGCATTGTCTTCAAATTCCCTTTCATCATTTATTTGTTGTTGAGCAAGCACAGCATTACCAGTACCCAAAACTGACAGGTTATCGGCAGAAGAAATGTTATCATTTGTAATGGGAGCATTGTTGTTGCTCTCAGCACTATCAGGCATTGAACTAGTACCTGCTTCAACATTAGCATTGTTAGGAGCGCAATCTTTGTTGTTAACAATTTCATTTTTATTACTTCGTTTGTATTTCTTTTTATTTTGCACTGTTCTCCATTCGTTCTCGTTACCAACAACTGCAGGAGGCTTGACAACAATACCCGAAGTAGGCGACGAAGATTGCGAAGTAGCGGCGATTGGAATTTGCGTCGCAGTTGAAATGCTAGCAGCAGCAGCAGCATCATTAGGCTGCGGCGGATTAGCAGCAGTATCAGCTGTTGTTTCAGCAGCATTAGCAACTACGTCGACAGAGCCCATAGCACCTGTTGGGGCGCAAGTAGAAGCTGGCTGCATGGATTTAGCAGTGTTGTTGTTGTATACATCAAAGAAATTTTCAAAACGAGTGAGCAAATGAGATAAAGTTGACAGCGTGGTTGCGGTTGTTAATTCCATACATGTATGTGTATTTCTAAAACTGGGAATGAAAATTTGATTCACATAAAATTTTAATTCCAATAACTTGCATTTTAGATATTTTAGTGAAAACATTTACAATACAGTTTTCAGTAGCTTTTGGCAAATTTGAGCGATTATGTAAAATTACACATGCGTATGTGCCTACATATCATTCTATATAGGTATATTATTTCAACAAAGCTAATAGTAAAATTTTAAATGGAATATGGGTATGACAATTAAAAAAAAAAAAACAATTCATTTTCTGCTACGTCCGGGATTAGAACCAAGAAAAGCGGCAAGGCGCCAAAAAAGTTGCATCACCTATGAAATTTTTATTCTTGCAAAAAGACAAACGCATAAATATGTATGCATTTATAAATGTAAATATGTGCATACATATGTACGGTTGATCAGCTTCGTGCTCCCCTCGCCGGCCTCCATCCAGACAAATTATTAAATTTCTGCGAATTGCCATTTGTTTGTTTTGTCATTTAAAATTTTGCATGAAACATCTTCTCGACGATACATGTAACTTTCATGAAAATTCACTATAAAAATTGTATTTTATTAACCACTGGAACGAAAAAAACTTTGACCGCTTAAATGGGTTAAACGCAAACTTAAATTGACATATTTGCACGCTTACATCCAGACATATGTACATATGGACATCTACAGTGGAGTAGCACTAACTCGGACATCGCATTGCTTGTACTTTGGTGTGTGTGAATCTTTTTATGAGGAGTTGCGTACAGATAAAAAAAATTAAAAATCATCCGTGGATATTTGTAGCTATATATTTATGAACGCTTCGACGTATAGAAATTTTTAATATTAAAAATAAATAAAATAATTTTTTTGTATTTATACAAATGGTGTTCAAGGCACCTCGACCTACTCGTACCAAAATCGGCAACTCGTGGTGGACAAAAATTTTACAAGTTCGGGCCGAAAAATGTGGCTAGGTTGCCACGTTATATTTGTGAACCTCCGATAAAACCACATACTATGTTTGTGATTTTAGAAGTTTTGATTTGTTTTTAAATAACACTGGCTTACAGCAAAAATGTTTTATGGAAGCCACTATCTAATTCCCATGTATAATTCATCGGTGATTCCGAAAATCGAGATATTTTTTGTCTATGGATAACTTTTCGAGATATATGCAATTTACCGTTCCTCAGCCTTAAAAAATAGTGGTTTTACTTAATGACGTATATCTTACGAACCAATAGAATAATCGTAATACGAGATACGGAAAATGAAATTCTCCATAAACTGTACATATATCACTTTTCGATAGCCCTGATAGATTCTGAGAAATTAATTAGTCATTATTCGGGTGTACGTGGCGTATGAGTAACACTCTTTTCTGCTGATATTTCATACAAAAAATCCTTGCGCATTTTCATTTGACCAATCATTAGTTTGTTATTTATGTATCGGTTTTCTTCATTGGTAGCTTAGTTTTTTGCTAAAGGAACAGGCTTTAACACAAGTGGAAATTGTTTACACACAAACTGTTATTTTTTGACTTTTTTCCCTGTTAAAGTTTGATTTTTTTTGCTTTTTTCCATAAAAAAAAAAAAAATCTGGAATGATTATATAATTTCTCAGAAACTATTAGAGCTATCGAAAAGTAATCTATATACGATTAATTGCAGCTTTTTTGACAGATATCCCATTGAAAATTTTGTAAAAAAGCTGCAACTAACTTTTGAGTCGACTTAATTATGATTATAACTACGGGCCTCTGTTTCCCAAATCCGTGTCTAAGGATGGGAAAATACTGACTACATGTTAATAAGTTTGTTAAGGGGCCGAGTTTGTTTTCCATAGACGCACTGTGTAAAAATGTCCGCTCTTTTCGGTGGATATATTTGGATACAGTTTTAGATCTTTTATGGATACTTTAAAGGCTAAGGCAGTGGCAACACTGTATTTGCCGTATTTTATTAAAGTTCAAATATATGTACATATAAGTTCCCATTTTTACAAATGTGGCGACCCAAAATCTATTAGAAACAGCTAGCCTTATCTCGGAGAAAATTTTCATGTCGGCCTGTGTTAAGTATATAAAATTTAAAGAATTTTCTCTAATCCGAAAAGTCTTAAAATACTGGGCCGATTTCAAAGGTTTTTATTTTATGTAAATATATATAGTGACCCAAATATGAAGGGGGACGTGACATTTTAGCTCATTATTCTTTTATGAAAGTATAGCTGATTACTTACAAACCCCATTTAAACCCAAATTTCACATTTTAAGCAAAAATTAATTAATTCTGCCTTTTTTTAATTTAAAATTTTAGTATAGCAAAGTGCAAATTTAAGGTAGCTGACACTAACCGTTGATTTTTGGAATTTTTTTGTTGACGGTGTTCCGCATTATTTATCCATATAAAATACTTTAGAACATACTTTTTATGGAAAAAATTCGTAACACTGCACATTAGGTCAAATGATACATTTGGATGTGCGAAAGTCCAATTTCGTAAAGGCAGTTTTACATTATTTTTTGTTGCCATTCTGTAGGGAATACTCCGAAATAACAGAAACTTCACTTAGTTTTTGTAAAATAAAAAACACCGTTATACCGCATATTTTTTGTAAAGTTCGAATAACTAAAGGAAAATTTTAAATGGGAAACAAAACTATATCTAAGTGAGAACCTATGTCCCAATTTAAAAAAGTGACTTTTTATCATTTGTTTGCAAAAAAAACTGACTTATTTGCATAACCTCACAAATTTTCTGATTTATTTCCATTTATGATTTTATGTAAGCTTTTAAAATTTTTTTAACTATCGGCAAGCAAAATGGCATCGGAAATGGATAAATTAAGATGTAATGAGTTGAATTTATTTTACTTAACTTGCCGTTTTTAGCCGTTTTCAAGAAAAACGGTTTTTTCTGGGTTATCATGCTATCACAAAAGGCAAGTTGTTTGAAGTTTGGCTGATTGGATGTTCGAAAAAAGAAATGCCTTTTTCAATTGTCAACCATGTTGAAAAAAAAATTTGGTGCTGCTGATATTTGCGAAAGTTCCATGAAACTCTTAGAAGAAAAAACGCGTATTTTTTGCAATTATTTATCAAATAAATATGAAAATTAAGGGAAACAATTTGGAAAGGATGCTAAAATATTTAGATCTGAAAACATAGCGTTTCTTGCTGATGAGGTTCTTTTCGAAATCAAAAAGCCAACTGTTTCGACCATCAGCCGGATTCTAACTTTCGCTATCGCTAAAGTGCTAAAATAGGATAGCTGGTTAGCTTCCAAATTTTTAGCTACTTATCTCCAAAAATATCTCCAACATTTTTTGGTGATAAATAATCCATTTTAATGGTGATAAATAGTGAAAATGGAAGTATGTGATAGCAAAAAAAAAAAAATAGCAGCCTCAATTTGGATTACATTTCATCTCCTATAGCATAGCCGAGGCTATGTTACAAATACACTAGCGATTCGCAAAGACCATTGATGAGCAGCCTTCGCAAAAAGGCAAATCCTTGAGAGAAATTAGAAACAAATTAGTTTCATAAACATTCGTATTCTTTTCAGGAAGTTACCAGCGATTTTTGGTAAATGTGTCACAAAGCAGCATTTGTATTCTGAGTATAAATAATATCGGTGGAGAATTTGGAAATACTGAAACCTCAAGTGAAAATGAAGTGTTTTATGAAGACTAACTGCTTTCGGAATCTCTCCTCAAGACATACCTGCGAGACATGTAGTAAATATTTTTCTTTTTTTAATTTAGGAATTTCGATAACGCCATAACTAATCGCTGGAAGAAACCATTTATGTAAGCTAATTGGACAATGTGTTTGAGTACTACCTAAACACATATACTCATCGTTTGAACATACAAAAAACAGAAAAGTCTGTTTTAAGAAAGCCAAGTCTGTGTAACATTTTATTTACTGCCTTTACACTTGTTTTAACGTTTGCCTTTTTTACATTAAAATAATTCAATATTTTAGCAGCTATTAATTTCGCACAGAAAAAGTAATCGTTTGACCTAATGTGCACTGTTATAAAAAAAAATACAAAAATTAACGGTAAGTCCTAGATACTTCAGATTTTCACCATATTATATTAAATTTTAACGGACTACAAAACTGCATTCATACCATTTTGTAAATATGCTGATTAAAAAGCTAATCATTTTGGTGAAATTTTGTAGAATTTTCACAATTTTTGCACGAAGTCTGAAATTGAGACTTATATGGTGTTTGTTGAGTAACCGGCTAAATTTTAATGAAAAAATAATAAACTTTAAATAAACTAAATAAAAATAACCAAAACTTTTTTAAATCTAACGTCCCATTTTATATTTGGGTCACTGTATTTTTTCCAAAGAAGGACTTAGCGGGGACTTTCTTTATAAAATTTTTGGTATGAATGGCTTAACCTTAAGTGCGATGTTTTATTCGCAACATTTGGAAAATAACGGAGTGAATTAAAGAGCACGAATATCGATGAAGGTATAGCTGATTACTAGCAAACACCATTTAAATCCAAGTTTCACATTTTATGGAAAAATTATGAAAATTCTGCATTTTTAAAATTTAAAATTTTAGTATAGTAAAATGCAAATTTAAGGTAGTCGCTATTAAAGGTACCGTTGATTTTTGGCAATTTTGTGTTGGCGATGTTCCGCATTATTTTCCATATAAAAAAAAAAAGAGAACATACTTTGTATGGAAAAAATTCGTAACACCGTTGTAAAAAAATTACAAAAATCAACGTTATGTCCTTGCTACTTAAAAATTTCACCATGTCGTACTAAATTTTAATGGACTACAAAACTGCATGCATACCATTTTGTAAAGATGCTGATTAAAAAGTTAAAAATTTTTGTGAAATTTTGCATAATTTTCATAATTTTTTCACAAAGTCTGAAACTGAGACTTACATATGTATATGGTGTTTGCTGAGTAATCGGCTATATTTTCATAAAAAAAATAAACATTAAATAAACAAAAGAAATCAAAGGGAGTAGCGGCGACTTTCTTTATACAATTTTTGTTATGAATTGCTTAAATTTAAGTGAGAAGTTTTATTCGCAACATTTAGAAAATAACGAATGAAAATAAAAGAGCACGAATATCGATGTGAAGCAAAACTCTATGGGAAAGCAATACCTGTGAATAATTGTATCATGATGCCAAAATACTTTATTATTGCTCTCAGACAGGCATGTGAGAGCGTGAGTAGGACATTAAAAAAAGGCGTGAGTACTAGGTACTCATGAAATTTGATGTGCAAACATATGTGAACGGCAAAGCATAAAAGTACGTTTACATACAGGGTGTCCCAGAAGTAACCGGCCAAACTTGAGGAGAAGGCAGGTGGGGTGGTGAGCTCTCTGATAAACAAAAAATTTCCAGGTAAAAGTGTCACCGTTTTTGAAATATTTATGCATCTACTATACTTAATAATTTTTTTATGTAAAATACTTTCAGATAGTTGCTTCTCCATACTCAAATGCAATGTAGTTAAAATATATTAAGGAACCATTATAAACATAGGACTATATTGCGATTTTTAACTTTTTGATATTTTCTTTCCCAATTTTGACTATGTCTGGTGAAAAAAAATGTACTGAGCTATAACTTTACATTAGATAAAAAAATTGCTCATTTAATAGATATTTCAGAAAGGTGCCATTCTTACTATTTCGAATAGAAAAAAAGTTATAGCCGCTTTTGTGGGTAAAGGACTGAGACACACTAGAATGTATTTAATAGATTTTAATTTAAGTTGGTCTTGATACCGACCAATGACATGCTAAATAGTACAAAGGTACATTATTACTTGCTCCTGACATTATTTTGTGTTACTTACCGGAAATAATGAAAGTGGATTTTGTGGAATTGGACCCTTCGAACATTGTGTTATTAATACTATGACAGAGAACACGCAGTATACGTCGCATGAATATCCGCATATTCACCTAATTTACGGTGAAGCTTGCTGTAATGCCAGAGCTGCTCAAAGACTTTATGCAGAGCGATACCCCAATCGTCGGCATCCGGGCCGTGAAATATTCGCCCGGAACCATAGAGAAATATATGAAGGTAAGAGATTTTTACACCTTTCTTGTTTGAAGCCATTCTTCTTTTAACTATCATTTTTAACTTTTTTAAGGTCGCATACCTGGAAGGCGTGGCGGCGAGACAGGACGTCCTGCAACGGTAGATGTTAAAGTTGTGTTAGAGGAATTGGAACTAGGTCCATGGACTTCAGAGAGATTGCCTGTCGAGGGTTAGATTTTGCAGTGAAATGTTGCGAATGCATGATTCAGACCCCAACTCTTTTAATAAAATAATTTGGAGCGATGAATTATTATACAAACGTGATGGTTATTTTAATTTACATAACCTTCACAGTTAGCAGATAGACAATCCTCACGAAATGAGATAATATCGTTCGCAGTACCAGTACAAAATAAATTTATGGTGCGGTATTTTTAATTGTCAGACATTGGGGCCTGTGGAAGTGCCGCCAACGCTCAACTCCCACAGTTATTTAAAGTTCCTTCAGGAAAGGCTTCCAACTCTTTTAGAAGATGTACCCTTGAACCTGCGGCGAAGACTATGGCAGCAAAATGACGGATGTCCTGCTCACTACGGGCGTGAAGTAAGAGCTCATTTAGACGAAACTTATCCTCGCCGATGGATTGGACGATATGGACCAATCACGTGGCCCGCTCGATCGCCAGACCTGAATCCATTCGATTTTTTCTACTGGGGCTGTCTTAAGGACAAAACTTATTCAAAAGCAATTCAAAACGAAGAGCATTTGCGGGAACAAATAAATGGAGCTGCTGCTGAGATAGCCCAGTTGAGTTTAAGATCTCTAAAAGCGTCTTTTCTTAAAAGGTGCCGAGCTTGTATTAGAGTAGAAGGTAGAAGGTCGCCAATTTGAGCATATTTATCAATAAATAAATAAATTTTTCTGCAAACAACTCATGTATGTTTTATTTCACGTGAACCCATCCTTGACAAAAAATATTGATAGATATAGCCCTTGTTATTGACTCTAGTCCGAATCCCGGTAAGTAACATAAAATAATGTCAGGAGCAGGTAATAATGTACCTTTCTACTATTTAGCATGTCATTGGTCGGTAACAAGAGCAACTTAAATTTAAATCTATTAAATACATTCTAGCGTGTCTCAGTCCTTTACCCATAAAAGCGGCTATTTCTTTTTTTATTCTATTCGAAATAGTAAGAGTGGCACATTTCCGAAATATTTATTAAATGAACAATTTTTTTACGTAATGTAAAGTTATAGCTCAGTACATTTTTTTGCACCAGAGATAGTCAAATTTGGAGAAGAAAATATCAAAAAGTTAAAAATCCCAAAATAGTCATAATTTTATGATGGTTCCTTAATATATTGTAACTACATTGCATTTGAATATGGAGAAGCAACTATCTGGAAGTATTTTACATAAAAAATTTACTAAGTATAGCCTTGTCTGTAGGTGCAAGAAAATACATAAAAATACGCAATTTTTCTTTAATTCAAAAAAATTTAAATATTTCGAAAACGGTGACACTTTTACTTGAAAAAGCCTTCTCCTCAAGTTTGCCAGGTTACTTCTGGGACACCCACTATAAATATAATATCAATCAAAGCTCCTTAGCTGCCAAATTGGTTGTGCTAGTTATTCGCACAACCCGAGAAAAAGGTAAACTCCTTCTCTGTGCCACCGTGGTCACTTTTTTCTGCTACACATATTATGTTATTTCAATATATTTTAACTGAATATTTTATTAAAAATACCTTTACAAACTTCTTTTCCTTACTAGCGTCAATTTTGTTTACTTTTACATTTGACATTCCTTCTCTTCTTCGCAAGTATAATCTATAAAACTAGGTTGGACACCAAAAAGGTATCGGTTTGATCTGGGATAATTTTATAATTATAATTTTGTATGGCTAATCTATTTTTCTAATCACAGATTAGGCAGTTAAGGTCGAAAATGTGATAATCTTTTTATATGAGTAATTTATTTTAATCGTTATTTATTGAGTTCATACTAAAAACTAAACTCTAAACACTTCAATACGTCTTATATAAAATGCTGCCCTAACTGCTGTCGCTTTGTGTTGTTGTTGCATTCCTTTTTCATTTGGTTGTAAATATGTTGGACCAGCGGATCACACGGCTATAGCTATGTGCTCTATGTTTGTAGCCGCTCATCGTTGCATGTGTGTCGCATCGGCGTCTTTTACAATATTTATTATTGTCTTATTATTTGCTATAATTGTCTGCTTATGCTTTGCGAGTATGCTGAGTCAGCAGATCACACGGCTTTTGTCACATAGTCTGTTTGTAGCCGTTGATCGTTACTTTGTTTATTATTATTAGCAGGTGTCATATTCGGTGCACTTGTTAAGCCGGCAATGCTGACTGTGTGCTAGGGTGTTGGGTTAACTTATGTAAAGCTATTATTAGGCGATTCAGTTACATACATACACATGTTGGTTTGATTAGAAATTAAGCTAAAATTTCACTTAGTTTTATTCATTGTGCTGATTTAATTTTTATACCTTTCATGAGCATGAAATGGTATTATAAGTACCAGAACAAAAAGAGATAGACCCATGAAAATGTATACTTATATGATCAGAACGTCGAGCTGAGTTGATTTAGCCATGTCCGCCTGTCCGTCTGTCCGTCTGTCTGTCTGTTTGTATGCAGTCTAGTCTCTCAGTTTTCGAGATATCCGGATCAAATTTGGTAGGTGGGTGTATTTTTATAATGTATTAATCATTTGTCGGAACCGGAAGAATCGGACCACTATA
>NW_016157509.1:9967-17043 GCF_001687245.7 Rhagoletis zephyria | reverse complement strand
TGTTAAGATACCAGTTTTTGCCATATATCTCCTTTATGTACGAAACTAAACCCAATAAATTGTGTTACCGGTTTACATACCGATCACATAGCGGTGAGAATCACTTAGATTGATGTCATATAAAGTATATCTTCCATACCTCTGATTGTTTAGATGCGATTTTTTATATAAGTATGTAACTCCTCTATCGATGTATGCAGATGTATTCAAAAGCAATAATCTGTCAAAGTAAAATTTGCAGATCTTCATGAAAGGTATGAAGCCTTCGGCATAGCCGAAGACAGCGCTTCTCTTACTTGTTTTTATTCAGTTTCATTTTTAATTCTTTTAATACATGAAGTTATCGGTATGATTGATAAAATATTATACTTGTATATACTTGTGACTCAAGGGCGTTATAATATCTTGAAAATACCGCATCAATTACTGATTTTGAGCTTATAGTTTGAGCATTTATAATTATATATGTTACCGGCCAAACCCGATCTTACGGCTAAACTAGTTCTACCAACATGCGATAGGATATACCGGTTTAGCCCAGGATAAACTGGTATTTCCGAAGCCGGTTTGCACAAACCGGTTAAGTCTAAGCTGGACTAGATGGTCCTGATATTAATGTACTTTCCAGTTTAAACTAGTATGGCCTATGTTGATTGTGGGTTAGCGTGGGCCGAAAATCCGCTTTTTTAGAATTTTGATTGGTAATAGTAAAAATATCGTTCATTGTTCTCTAAACACAATCTGGTCAATATCTTAGGCTCGCCAAAGTCAAACAAAGTAACATTTAATAAATACATTAATTAATACATTTTTTTTACTAAAAATGCAATTGTTTTCGAAAGCATTAGTCCTACATAGTTTGGTATATGGAACTTTTTTGTAGAGAATCGAAGTAAGCTAAGAAACAAATTTTTTTAGCATTTGAACTTTTATGGACTTGTGCGAGCCTAAGATATTGACCAAAAATTGTCATCCTTCAGACAGATTCTTTTTAGAGCATAAGGAACCATATTTTTGCTATTACCAATCAAAATTCTAAAAAAGCTGATTTTCGGCCCACGCTATTGAGGGTGCAAAGATGAGCTGTGTTAAAAATGCCTTACCTCGGGTGAAGCCGATAATTGATAAAGGATCGTAGCGAAAATCCATTGCTTTGCATGTATTTGACAAGTTGTAGATCGTACATATATATTTTCTGTTCTTAATATGGGTAGGAAATCTAATGATGCGCTTCAACGTATGTTATTTTAGCAGAGACCGAAAATAACTGGTCCATTTATTGCTGTGTCACAAATTCTCATTTATTTCTTATCATAAAAAATAAATCACTCACAATAACTTTTGTAACAAGTTTTTGGCTTATCTGCATTGAGTAGACTTTTATTTGATTTGCTGTTTTTTACGTTTCGAATTGACCTTTTGTCAATTTTGTTTGTTATTTTTTTCTTTTAAATGCAACGTTATAGAAGTAGGTATGTTAAAAATACTTAGAGAAGTACTCCGGTAGTTTGCTTCTAGTTAGTATAGTTTACTTATTGAAGGGAGCTTTTTTGACTTGGATACGAGTGGTGATAAAAAAATTTCACTACATAAAATTTGTAGAAAAAAGTTTATAACGGTGATTATTTGAGTTAATAAAAATAGTTCTACTTTCTATTCTTAATAGTTTGTTTCACTTCGTTGCATTTTCATCATATATTTTTTCTACAGCATATTTAAAATTTATTAACTCACCTTTTCACAAAATTTCATAAATAACTGCGGTTGGCCTTTATTTTCGTTAGCGATTCCATTTCTCACAGTCATTAACCGTAAGCTCCCTCGTATAAAACGCTTTCAGAGTGATATATCACAAAAAGTAAAAAATATATGGTTAATGATAAGAAAAGTTACACTGTGTTTAACGAGGATCAGTTATTTTCGGTCTCTGGTTTTTATTAAAGTGCGGCCAGGGAAAAAGGAGTTATGAGTAAAATTGTAATATTTATATCTATGTACATATATTTTATAAAAATCGATACTTCGATAAATAATGAAAATTTTTATTGAAAATCGCGCGATTTTTATTACGAATTTTTGGCTCCGGCACTTTTTTATAAAAATCGATACTTCGATAAATAATGACAAATTTTCCACTACTATAATATTACTACTACTACTTCGATAAGTTATAAAAAATTTTAATAAAAAATCACGCGATTATTATGTGCGCTTTTTTGTTTTTTGCCGTTTTCTGTGTTATTCGATTTTTTTTTGTTATGGATGGAAGCACCAACATTTCAGTTCAATTGGTCTACAAAGGAAAAAGTGATGTTGAATTTGTCTTTTTTTGCAACTTAAATTGCAAATTGCTTAAAAACTATAAGCCTCCGGAGGGTGGGGCCTTCAGATTTAGAATCAGGGAGAGCCCCTCTACCCCACAAAATTAGCATGATCCAAAAATACAAGATCATGCAAGAACGCGACGTTGTATTTGTAACTGGGTTTGAGAAAAAAGTTTGTGAAAGCGGGTTCGTCAGCTGAGCATTTGTTTACATCACAAGCGCCACTATTTTTCACTTTTATTTAAGTAAAGAAGAGTTAATTCAACATGATCACACGTTTTAAAGCATTTTAATGAATCATTTTAACTAAATTGTGTGTTTCAAATGGCTGACAATAACTTTGGTTAATTTTGGTTTCCGTTGTTTTCTTTGCTTTGTTTACTTTTCGCTTGTTTTCTAGTGAAACAAGATGGAGTAGAACCTTGTTCTTACGTGATCTTGTGTCTTTCGTTCATGCAAAATTAGACTGGGTTCACACAGAGAAACTTTTGTTGCTCATTTTCTGCAAGTTCTCTTTTGGTGTTGCCCTTCGCGTTCACACAAAGCAATTCTTTTGTACACAATTGTTGTTGTCAGCTGTGAACGGACAACTAGTATTACTCAGACGAACGAGAGCACAAAGCGTGTTGCCCCGACCACAAAAGTTTCTCTGTCTGAACCTAGAATTAGTGGTGGCTGGATATCGATTACTTCAAGGCAAATTTATATTAGGAGGTGTTACTAGGAGGCGTGGGTAAGACAGTGCGGCGAACCGCCATTGTGCTGATACCAAGAAAGAGAAATGTCACCTATAAAATGTGCAGCACAAAGCGAATTTATACAAGGCGGTGTTACTAGAATTCGCCGCGGTCCTTCTGAATGTGAAAATGATGTGTTTGTTGTATTTTTGCGTTCTGAACTTGAGCAGTTTTTACTCAACGGATACCACATTGTATTAATTCGCTTTGGTGCAGCAATAAGCAAAATGAAATGAGCTTTGGCCTGAAGAGGCGGAATTGCGCCAACACACTGTTCTGATTCCGGCAGTGGTTCTGGAGTTAGTGTGTCAGCGCCAAAAAATGTGCGCCAATACCCAGGCCTAGTTACTAGATCAGCTGATTTTGTGTATGTGTTTCGACGCACGGCTTCTAATGTCAAACTGAAAAATTTTGTTTGAATTTTCACACACACACTTAAAGATTTTGATATTTTATGCAAAAGCAAAAAACCAAATACATGTAATTTTTTTTGTACTCCTGCTATCACCTTATATTAACTCGCCTCGGATTACTTCGTTTAAATTGACTTTTAGGCGCCTGTCACAGCATCAATACGGAGCGCGATCTTTGGATTTCGATCCTGGATCGTGATATTTATTGAAGGTGTAGCATCAAATATTGATGGATCGTGATACGGATAGCAAAATATCTAGAAGTTTTGAATTACGGATCACGGATCGCTATACTGCCAATAAATATTGAGCGCGTAGTATTTTCAAAACGTGATCCATACATCGCGTCAATACAACCTGTACTCTAGGGCGGGTCGAAAATTTAATTTTTCTCAAATCCCTTGGTAATAGTGAAAATATATTGTATCATGAAGTCAACAACAAGCCTGCAAAATATTAGTATTTTATTTTAATTGTGAGAGCCCGCGCATCGACCGCCAAGTGACCCACAGCACACTAGTCGAATAAAACCAATTCTTGTTAAAAATTCTGGGTGCGGCAAAGAAGTTTGGTGTATTTTATTAGATAATGAATCCATTAACGCAAAAGATAAAGTCAAATATTATTTCTCGCAGCCCTTTAGCTTATCGTTAATTTGAAAGTTATCTGTTTTCAATCAAATTTGAATCGTTCTCTTGATAATTACCTATTCAAAATATGTAAACAACAGCATTAATATTGCTGGAATGCATTTAGGTCTCTGGTTAAAAAATATTCTAATCTTTTTTTAATCTATACTAATTATCAGGGAACGGATTTTATGGAAATTGCCTTTTTTTCTGCTAAAGAGATAAAGTATATTCGATTAAGAATGTCCACGATTTAGCTTTCCCTGATTCCATATATNAAAATCGAATGAAAATGCTGCCAGAAAACTTCAAAATGCATCTTGTGGTTCAATGTTACTACAACTATACAGATAAAAGTTTTATGAGTTAGAAACTCGAAAGGATAAAATAGTCAAAGATTCGAAGTACAAATTTTTCATATAATGAAACTAGTTCATAGTTTTTCTATTTTTACTTGTAATATAAACATTTCTAAAATAAATGTATTTTTTGATTGTTCTTCGAATTTTCTGTCTTTTTTTATTGCCTTATTTTGCTTTTTTGCAATACCCAGTGCCTTTTTCTGCCTTTTTTGCTATTTTGTTTTGCCTTTTTTGCAATACCTAGTGCCTTTTCCTGCCTTTTTCGCTATTTTATTTTGCCTTTTCCAACGTATTTCGTTATTTTATTTTGCCTTTTTTATAGGTTTTTTGGTCCTAAAAATCCGTTCCCTGCTAATTATACAAAGAGAAGTTCCTTTTTTTGTAACAGGTAATCTCGCGAACGGCTGGCCCGATTTTAATGAAATTTTGTATATAAATAGCTTTCGGTAACCACCATGTTTTAGGCTAAATTAACTTTAAAATTTACTTTTTTGGGGTAGGTGGAACAGGGACCGGACTATTCGAAAAAAATCTTATTATGGTCCATTTGCTTAAAATTTGGTAGGTAAGTAGCTTTTTAGCATACGTTAGCGCATATGATCTATTCGAAAAAATCGTATTTACGGTCCGATTTGTTTAAAATTCGGTACGTATGTAGGTAGCTTTTTAGCATATATTAGCATATATGGTCCATTTTTTCCGAGAAGTGGACCAGGGACCGATCTATTCGCAACAATATTATTATGGTTCGATTTGCTTACAATTTGGTACGTAAGTAGCTTTTTAGCATATATTTGCATATGGGCTTTCCCATGGTGGCGCACGTGACAGTCGTACGATTCCAATGTGATACAAAAAAGGAATACCATTTGTTTTCTTTAACTTTTTTGGGCCATTGTATAGCACATAATTAGCTCTATATTTAACCGAAAAATTAAATCAATCGAACTGCTTGGTCCTGAAATATAAGCATTTAAAGATAGGTTCGTTACGTGACAAAAAATGGAAGTTGATTTTTTCTTTTCTTACAAAATCGCAAAACTCTGCGAATTGTGGATGGCTATTTTCATGAAACTTATTTTAATATGATTTGGAGCAATTCTAGTTGTTTTTAGAGTTTTTTGAATTAATGCAAATTGTTTCAATTCTCTTTTGCAACCCCAAGTGTGAAACGTGACGTGACTGGCGTCACGTGACATAAATTTCCATCGTTATATATTTGTTAATATTGCTTTTAAATGAATTTTCAACGCAAATAAAACATGTATTTTATGTAGAATATACTTAATATTTTGACTTCAGCGCCAATTCAGGGTCAATTTATTAGAAATCTGTGATTTATTATGTTTCAATCACATATTTACGCCAAATTCGAACCAAATCGGACCATAAATACGGTTTTTCGAAATATCTCGACCTTGGCACCACCTAGGAAGACCATTTTATGCAAACATGATTCTACTTACATAGCCAGTATATGTTTTAAACTGCAGAAAAATCGGCACGTAAATACGTTAGATATAAAACTTTTATTTTTTTGTCGTGGTGGACCTTCCGCTGGAAACACCCATATATGATCCATGTTTTCCGAGAAGCGGACCAGGGACCGATCTATTCGAAGAAATCGTATATATGGTCCGATTTGCTTCAAATTCGGTACGTAGGTAGCTTTTTGCCTGGATAAGCTTATAGATTCCTGTTTTCAAATTTTCATGCAATTTCGAATATAGCTTTGAGCAACGACCATATCAAGGGGCGAATTCGTCACTAGGCAAGATTTTTTTGCGCCAATCAGAAACAACGGATACTGTCAAAATATAATTATAATATATAATATATTTCAACTAATATATATTTTGAATCCCGTTTTTTAGTTTTCGCAAGGCTCAAGAGCGGCTTAACCGATTTTTTTTGAAACTGCCACCTGCCGCACGTTTTCCAAGGATGGTTTTAGGCTAAAAAAAATCTATATGTAAAGGTGGGCGTGGCGTGGCACTTCCCATACAAACCGAATTTCTCATGCTACATATCTCTGAAAGTGGGCATGGTAGAGTTCTGGAACTTGGTATGGAGATATACGAAATCAATCGCATACCCTTGGAGAAAAATTTGAGCTATTGTAAAAAGGGGTGTGGCATCCCCATACAAACCGAATTTTTCATACTGCATATCTCTGGAAATATTTTGGTAGAGTTCTGGAACTTTGTATGGAGATGTACGAAATAAATCGCATACTCTTGGAGAAAAATTGGAACTATTGTAGAAGGGGGCGTGGCATCTTCCATACAAACCAAATTTTTCATATTGCATATCTCTGGAAGTGTTCATGGTATAGTTCTGGAACTTGGTACGGAGATATACGCAATCAACTCTTGAGGAAAAANGGGGCGTGGCACCTCCCATATAAATCGAATTTTTATACTGCATATCTCTGAAAGTATTCATGGTACAGTACTGGAACTTCGTATGGAGATATGTATGTAGTTGAAATCAAGCCCATACTCATGGAGAAAATTTGGGCAATTTGAAAAGGGGGTGTGAGTCCTACAAAACGTACCGACCTTTAGCTATCTTTGAATGTATTTTTTAATTCTTCTGTAGGTGTGTTTGT
>NW_016157509.1:3402-9476 GCF_001687245.7 Rhagoletis zephyria | reverse complement strand
CATGGTTGAACGGATTTTAACCAAACTTTTTGTGTGTTTGAGTGGGTCTCTGGATGGTTTAGTTTCACAATTTAATCCGACAGCTGGCGTTGTATTTGAGTTATTACTAAAAATCTTATTTATGATCCGATTTGGCTAATGTTTTAAATATGTATGCAATACTATTGCAAAAACGTGCTGCCAAGTGGTGCTGAAGTCGAGCTATTACTAAAAATAGCCAAGTGAGAAAAGGGGCCGTGAAGGTCAGATTAAGGCTGTTGCACCATTGAGTATTTATATCGAACGCTCCTGCGTTGCAATTGGCCCAATGGATGTGATTTTCCAATATTATTATGCGTTCAAACTTTTAAGGTATTTCGTCTGAAATAAGTATATGTATATTGCATTTCTGTAGAACAATGATTCGCACCCATTTTGAAATTGCCACCTACTATACTGTAAAGCTTCTAGGACATTCACTATAGAACCGGGTCATTGTTGCCGCCAGGGAGTGAAGAGGAAAAAATTTATTTCGCTTTGCGAATAACCGTGCTATGAAATGCCGCACAACTGGNACTTTTAAGGTATTTCGTCTGAAATAAGTATATGAATATTGCATTTCTGTAGAAGAATGATTCGCACCCATTTTGAAATTGCTACCAACTATACTGTAAAGCTTCTAGGACATTCACTATAGAACCGGGTCATTGTTGCCGCCAGGGAGTGAAGAGGAAAAAATTTATTTCGCTTTGCGAATAACCGAGCTATGAAATGCCGCACAACTGGAGAATTTCAAGAACTTCTTCGTATATAACACTTTCCTTAGGTTATTTAAAGCGGCAAATGACCACCAAACCATAATCATAGCAGACGAATGTGCCAATGAAAATCGTAAATGTGAATTGTTGGTGAAAATATTGGACCAAAAAGTTTCAATAAAACATATACAAATTTTGGGCGGGACGAAGTTCGCCGGGTCTGCTAGTATTAGCTATAGTTTGCGAATTTTTGCAAATCTATGAACAATTTTGGTAGTTCTAATAGAAAAGCCATTATTTTCCATCATCGTGGAAAAATTTTGTTTATGCAAATGAGTATGGAAACACTGAACAGGCACAACTTCTAAAAACACTAATTAGTTTACTTATGTTTATGCATACAATATAAAAATTGTATATATACGTTAAACTTAAGTAGTTGAAACAAAACGGAAAAGCAAAAGAAAACAAGCTAAAAACTCTGAAATAAAAGAAAATGAACGAATCGAAAACCTACGGCCGAATATAAGGGTGCCACCAATGTTGTTGTAACGCCCGGTGCTAGTCCACCCTCGTCCACGGCTACCGTTGCACCCTAGTGGCGGTAGCCCCATTACTGAATCCTAACGTTTCTTCCGGAAAGAGTCAGCATTCCCATTTTATATAACACTTTTATTTATAATAATTCATCATCTTAAAACTAATTCCTAAAGGCTAAAAGTTCTTAACCCTATCATCTACAAACGGTGATTAAGTAAGCTTACTAGCTAAGTAGGAGCTTATCTAATAAAAAAAGAAAGAAAGGAAATCTCTGAGTTTTGCAGAGAAAGTATAAAATTAAAATATAACAATCCTAATATCTAGAGTCCGAAAGATTCCAATTTTTTTCAGGTACCGATGCCGATATCGATTAATCCGCTTATAGGGAAAGAATCGGCAGATGCCGATTAAATAGTTGGCAACGTTCGTACTGTGCGGTCGCTTAAACATTCGTCTGAAAGAATTTCTAAAGTTACTTTGTTTATCTAAGTGCTAAGCAGTTCTAATTTGTGTAATTTATACTGAAAAAGCTATTTGAAGCCAAGCTCCAATAAATTGTTGTATTTTAGACATAAAGTGCGTGGATTATTAATTAAAAATTAATATTCTTGTCATTGCTTGTGCATATTTGCCTCTTTTGGTGCATTATTGTTGTTTTGCGTGAGAGTGCATTTTCCCATCTTCCGCGATTTATCATACATTTTGCTTATCATCGATCAAATAATTTTCCTGTAAACAGCTGATTTTGGCTTGCTTTTATACTTTTAAGCTTTTGGCTCAGTGGCTTTAAAACTGTTAAGTTCAGCACGGTTTCTAACCATTGAACTTACAATTCCTAGACTTCTGTGTCTCTCAAACGCTCATCTTTGCTACTATCGTGCTAAAAGCGTACACTGTGAGTTTTTCTTGTACATACAAATTGTTATTACATACTTCGCGCTGCAATGTATTCATCCTGCCGTTTTGAAAAATGTAACATTAAAAACGACTTAGAGCGTTGCGTTGCGTGTTGGTTGTGTGATGACTTAGCTCACGTAAAATGTGCGGGTCCCAATGGTAGGGTGGCCGATATCATAACCGATAACAAAGGTGTTCGTTGGTCTTGTCCCAAGTGCAGATCAACCGAAGTTGAGCTTTGTAAAATGTTTAGGAGCGCCAGAAGTGGCTTCCAGGAGTTGGGTAAGGAGTTAAAACTTCTAAACGAAAAGTTTAAGCGCTATGAAGATGCATTTAAAGACTTTAAGTGCATTGAATCTTCATCCTCTCCATCACCCAAGCTTAAACAAGCTTCAAAAAAGCGGAAGCATGGAGGAGACAAATTGTTCCTAATCCCATTGCTTTAGACATTGACACTCCGCCCATTGATTCTTTGCCAACTCCCGGCTTGAATAAGGAATTAATCATTTTAATTCTCCGTGTGTTGAGTTATCTCAAGCTGCATCTCCCTCAGGTGTCACTACAAGGGCTGCAGCAAAACCGACAACTGTGTCTGAACCTACATCTTAAAGTGAACCTTCTCCGTTACCGAACGAATTAATCGTAGTTCCTGCAAATAAATCTGTGTTTGTTTCGCGCTTTTCTAGTGAAACGTCGGTAGAAGATGTTAAGTCTTATATAACATCAAAGCTTAATCCCCGGCACATAGCTATTAGAAAATTTAATTTTTCATACGAAAGAAGCATATCTTCCTTCAAAATTGATATTTCCGCCGACCATTTTCAAAACATTGTTGATGGTTCATTCTAGCCCAATGGTGCTTTAGTTCGTGAGTTTGAGTTTAAACCTCGAGCTCGGAATGAAAATACTGTTCAAATTCCCTCCTCAGGATCAAAAAACGTATAAGTAATTTTTTCTTCAATATTTATTACCAAAATGTTAGGGGTCTAAATACTAAATTAACTGAGCTGTACTTAAAGTCTTGACTTAAATTATGAAATTTTGGTTTTTACTGAAACTTGGCTAAAACCGAATGTGTTTAATAGTGAAATACTGTGTAGTAAGTATGAAATATTTAGAAATGATCGCTTAGATAGAAAAGGTGGGGGTGTTTTAATAGCTGAGCAGACCGACTTTTCCTCTGAAAAAGTTGTGTTCACAGGTTCAGATGATGTTGAATTCCTCTGTGTTAGAATACGATGCCCCTCAAGTAGTGTTTTTCTTGTTGCAATTTATATTCCACCAAACTCTAACCCTTCGGTTTACTTCAAAAATTCTTCATTATTGCTCTCTTTATTTGCCATGGTCAAGCCCTCCGATTCGATTGTTGTGTTGGGTGATTTCAATCTAGCGTTTGTTTCCTGGGATTCGGTGGATGGAATTCTGGTGCCAAATTCTTCTCGGGATGTACTAAACCAATTTCTCAACGAACTTTCCGATCTTGGTCTATATCAGATTAATTCAGTTATCAACAACTTAGGTAAATGTCTTGATTTAGCGTTTATTAATGATACTGATAAATGCACTATAATACGCGGCGATCCTTTAGTTATACCTGTAGACCCTTATCACCCACCACTTGAGTTGTCCTTGGCACCATCCCACGATTCATGTTATTGTCCTGAAACTAGAATGCCGAAAGGTCGGCTATATTCTTTCAAATACGCTTACTATGACAAGCTTAAAATAGCTATATCTAAAATAATCTGGCCTGAGTACGATGGGGATGTTGAGAACAGTGCCTTACACTTTAGTAAAATCTTGAATAATATATTCAGCAAACTCATTCCTCTTGTTAAAGAAAATACCGGACCTCGTAACTCGTTGTGGTTTAACTCAGAGCTAAAGCATTTAAAAAATCAGAAAACTAAATCATTTAAACTTTATAAAAATCAGGCCTGTCTTCTCACTACGCCGCGTACCCCATCTTTCGTCATAAATACAATGCCTTAAACAGAAAATGTTACNGTTCTCCTTGTTAAAGAAAATACCGGACCTCGTAACTCGTTGTGGTTTAACTCAGAGCTAAAGCATTTAAAAAATCAGAAAACTAAATCATTTAAACATTATAAAAATCAGGCCTGTCTTCTCACTACGCCGCGTACCCCATCTTTCGTCATAAATACAATGCCTTAAACAGAAAATGTTACAGGAATTACATTAATAAAACTCGCGTTAACATCGTTTCTAATCCCAAGTCATTTTATCTTTTTGTTAGCTCAAAACGTAAAATAAATGGGTTTCCCTCAACACTGAAATTAGATGATGTTATTTCTAATGATGATGATATGATTTCTGATATGTTTGCAAATTATTTTGAATCGAACTATTCTGTCGAGCCAAATGAAAAAACTTCTAGCTATCCTTTTCCACTCACACAGTTTGACCACATCCGTATTCCTTCAATCTCCACTGACAATATTCTCCTTAATTTGAATAGTTTAAAAAATTCTTTTCTAAGTGGCCCGGACGGTATTCCCTCCTGTGTCCTAATAAGTTGTGCTGATTATCTATATAAGCCCTTAATAAACATCTTCAATGCTTCTCTAACGCAAGGAGTTTTCCCCTCTTTGTGGAAGGAGTCGTATACCTTGCCGCTTTATAAAAATTGAAGCAGTTCGAATATTGCAAATTATAGGGGAATCGCTAAGCTGTGTGCCTTTCCTAAATTATTTGAAGAAATCGTTACGGAAGAACTATCTTATTCCATAACTCCCGTTATCGATGAATCACAACACGGCTTTTGTAAAGGTAAATCAACTGTTTCAAACCTTCTTGAATTCACTACAAATGTGAACAATGGTTTCAAAAGTAATTATCAAACTGACGTCATTTGCACTGATTTCAGCAAGGCTTTCGATAAAGTATCTCATTCAACTCTAATATACAACTTGATAAAATTGGTTTCCCTCCAATCCTGCTGCGCTGGCTTTCTTCTTATTTAATTGGCAGGAAACAGAGGGTTATCTTTAAAAAATGTTCATCTCGTGTAATTCAAGTGACGTCCTTGGTCCCCTTCTGTTTATCTTCCAAATATTTTGAAGTATTCGAATTGCTTAATGTACGCAGACGACGTCAAGTTATTTAAGTTCATTGGTGCCCCAGGAGACAGGAAACAATTACAGGTGGACCTTAGTAATGTATTTAGATGGTGCGAAGTAAATTCTATGTCACTTAACTTGCAAAAGTGTAAATTTATGTGTTTCTCTAGAAAACCCTTTCAATCATATAGTTACCGCATTTGTGAACATAGTGTTGATCAGGTAACTAATTTCATCGATCTAGGCGTAACCATGGACTCGTAAGCTTGAATTCAAGTCCGATGTAAACTCTTGTGTTAATAGAGCCAAGGGCGTCTTGGCTTTCATCAAACGTTGGGCTAAAGAATTCGGAGATCCTTATGTCACTAAAGCTCTCTTCACCTCCCTAGTCAGGCCGATCTTAGTATACGGGTCCGTCGTATGGAACCCTAGATATCAAACGCACTCTGACAGACTCGAGTCGGTACAGAAACAATTCTTATTATTCGCATTAAATAATTTGCCTTGGGATTCGACATTAAATCTCCCACCGTACAAAAGCCGCTNACCGTTTGAAGCTCATAAATTTGCCAACTCTGCACAGCCGTAGAGAGATGCTCGGGGTTTTGTTCATGATTAAGATCGGAAACCCGGCCTTACCGACCTTGCTCAATAGCCTGTCCGCAGCGCGGAGCGGAAACTAGGTCTTTCCGCCCGCCGCACACAAAAGTAGCCTGAAGACTAGGCCTCGCCAGCTACCAAACCTGCTATTTTATGCTGTTATTATTATTATTATTATTATTATTATTATTATTATTACTATTATTATTATTATTATTAT